>NW_027397074.1:15173758-15286888 GCF_003265705.2 Callorhinus ursinus | reverse complement strand
GTGTGTGTATATATATATCTCACATCTTTTTTTTTTTTTTTAAAGATTTTATTTATTTATTTGAGAGAGAGAGAATGAGAGATAGAGAGCACGAGAGGGAAGAGGGTCAGAGGGAGAAGCAGACTCCCCGCCAAGCAGGGAGCCCGATGCGGGACTCGATCCCGGGACTCCAGGATCATGACCTGAGCCGAAGGCAGTCGCTTAACCAACTGAGCCACCCAGGCGCCCTATATCTCACATCTTCTTTATCCATTCATTAGTCTTTGGGCAAGTAGGTTGCTTCCGTATCTTGGCTATTGTAAATAATGATGCAGTAAATGTAAGAGTGCATATATCTTTTCCAATTAGTTTTCATTTTCTCAGGGTAAATACCCAGTACTAAAATTACTGGATTGCATGGTCTTCCCACTTTTATTTTTTTGAGGAGCCTCCATACTGTTTTCCATAGTTGCTACACCAATTTACATTGACACCAACAGAGCACGAGGGTTCCCTTTTCTCTATAACCTCACCAATACTTGTTATTGCTTGTCTTTTTGATACTCGCTGTTCTGACAGGTGTGAGGTGATATCTCACTGTGGTTTTGATTTGTATTTCCCCAATGATGGGTGATGTTTAGCATTTTTTCATGGGTCTATTGGCCATCTGTATATCTTCTTCAGAAAAATGTCTATTTCAGGTCCTCTGCCCATTTTTTAATTAGATTATTTTGGGGGGGTTGGTGTTGAATTGTGTAAGTTCTTTATATATTTGTTATATTAACCCCTTACCAGATACATCATTTGCAAATATGTTCTCCCATTCATTAGGTTACTTTTTTAAATGATGTTGATGGTTTCCTTTGCTGTGCAAAAGCTTTTTAGTTTGAGATAGTCCCAATAGTTTATGTTTGCTTATGTTACCCTTGCCTAAGGAGACATATCTAGAAAAATGTTGTTAAGACTGACAATATCCAAGAGATTACTGCCTACGTTTTCTTGCAGGGGTTTTATGGTTTCAGGTCTCATATTTAAGTCCTTAATCCATTTTGAGTTTATTTTTGTGTATGGGGTAAGAAAGTGGCCCAGTTTCATTCTTTTGCATGTAGCTGTCCAGTTTTCCCAGCACCATTTATTGAAGAGACTGTTTTTCCTCATTGTACATTCTTGCCTCCTTTGTCATAGTTTAATTGACCATATAAAGGTGGGTTTATTTCCGGGCTGTCTATTTCTGTTCCATTGATATATATGTCTATTTTTGTTCCAGTCCCATACTGTTTTGATTACCACAGCTTTGTTGTATAGCTTGAAATCAGATTCTAACCTCTATACAAATCTCCCTAGATTGCCCCAGCTGGACATGTCATCTCCCACTTTAAACCCTTTTCCCTCGTCTGGCCCATCTGTTACCTGACAGTGACAATTCAGGAGTCTTACCATGTCTCTCTGGTTCTAGCCCTTTATCCCTTACACTGAATAGCTCACAGGTAGATGCTAGAAGCATAATCTGTTCGGAATTTCCCAGGTAAAGAAACACAATTGGAGAGAGGTTGAGGGATTTATGCAAGTTGACACAGTAAGTGACAGCAGCCTGGGGAGAGAATGTCAATTTCTTTTTTTTTTTTTAATAAAGATTTTATTTATTTATTTATTTATTTATTTATTTATTTATTTATTTATTTTCCAGAGAGAGTGCGAGCACAAGCGGGGGGAGCAGCGGGCAGAGGGAGAAGCAGTCTCTCCGCTGAGCAAAGAGCCTGATGTGGGACTCGATCCCAGAACGCTGGGACCATAACCAGAGCTAAAGGCAGACACTTAACTGGCTGAGCCACCCAGGCGTCCCCAGAATGTCAATTTCTGGATGCCCCTTCAGCACCATCCCCCCACACTATGCTGCTTCCTTCACCAACTAAGTGCTAACTTCCTTGTGGGAAGAGAATGTATTTTGCACTTTGAATACATACCCATTCCCTCCATCACCCCCAACCCACATACCTTTCCCCTGCCTCGCACCCAGTCTTGTTTTAGAAATATTTGTTGGCGGGTGATAGACATTGGGGAGGGTATGTGCTACGGTGAGCGCTGTGAATTGTGCAAGACTGTTGAATCACAGATCTGTACTTCTGAAACAAATAACGCAACATATTATAAGAAAAAAGGAAAAGAAGAAGATAACAGGAGAGGAAGAAAAGGGGAGTATGTCAGAGGGGGAGACGAACCATGAGAGATGATGGACTCTGAAAAACAAACTGAGGGTTCTAGAGGGTAGGGGGGTGGGGGGATGGGTTAGCCTGGTGATGGGTATTGAGGAGGGCACGTTTTGCATGGTGCACTGGGTGTTATGAACAAACAATGAATCATGGAACACTGCATCAAAAACTAATGATGTAATATATGGTGATTAACATAACAATAAAAAAATTAAAAAAAAAAAAAAGAAATATTTGTTGGCGATGAAAAGGCAGTCCCATTTGGAACTATGGTATTTGTGTAGTCTCAAATATGAAAACAATTCGTTTTTCTTGGAGAAGGGGAACATTTCAACATATTACTACCAGAGAGAAGCAGTAATAGAAAAGAAATGCATTTAAACACTCTTACATAGTCAGACAGTTCTCAGGAGCACAAAAAAAGGATACTGCTTCCCTTTGCCCAAGGCCATTTTGGAAAGAGTAGAGAGATCAGTGATGTCTTCCTTTTTCTTTTTCTTTTTCTTTTTTTTAAGATTTTATTTATTTATTTGACAGAGAGAGAGAGAGAGAGCAGGAACACAAGCAGGGGGAGTGGGAGAGGGAGAAGCAGGCTTCCCACCAAGCAGGGAGCCCGATGTGGGGCTCAATCCCAGGACCCTGGGATCATGACCTGAGCCGAAGGCAGACGCTTAACCGACTGAGCCACCCAGGTGCCCCGATGTCCTCCTTTTTCTAACTGCCAGATAATTCTGCTCAAAAATTCATCTCAGAGATCAGACATAGTGACCATGATCCCTAGTTCAGCTAAAATGTATTGGGACCAGTTGTGTGCAGATTTGTGTTCAGTGAGAGAGGAAGAGTAAAAAGTGAGACCTCACAGTTTAATTGGGAAAGATACATGTAAAAGCAACTCTACATCAATACTCACTGTCAGGGTGCCTGGGTGGCTCAACAGGTTGAGTGTCCAACTCTTGGTTTTAGCTCAGGTCATGATCTCAGGGTTATGACCTCAGGGTCGTGAGATTGAGCCCTGCGTAGGGCTCCATGCTGGGCGTAGAGCCTGCTTAAGATTCTCTCTCTCTCCTTCCCCCCTCCTGTGCACACATGCACTCTCTTTCTCTCTCAAATAAATAAATAAATCTTTTTTTAAAAAGATTTTATTTATTTGACAGAGAGAGACACAGCGAGAGAGGGAACACAAGCAGCGGGAGTGGGAGAGGGAGAAGCAGGCTTCCCGCTGAGCAGAGAGCCTGACATGGGGCTTGATCCCAGGACCCCGGGATCATGACCTGATCCGAAGGCAGACGCTTAACCGACTGAGCCACCCAGGCATCCCTCAAATAAATAAATAAATCTTAAAAAAAAAAAAGACACACTGTCAAGGTGCCCTACTAGAGGGTCAAATATTAATGGCAGTAAGCATTTGAAAAATTATTCTACCTTACTAGTAATCACAGACAGGCAAGTTTATGTAATAATAAATATCATTATTCCTTGATCAAATTGGCAAAGTTTTTTGGTTTAAATCATAATATGCAGTGTTGACTAGAGTTTTGGGCAGTGGGCTCTCAAACACTGTGGTATATCCTCTCAGGTGATAATTTAGCAGAAATTTTTTAAAACCTTCAAAATGTACATACTTCATCTAGCAATTCTCTTTCCACAAGCAGACTTAAGTAAGTCTGTTTTCCAAAGATTTTGCTACAAATATCCTTGTTGTGTCAGTATTTTACTTGTGATAGTGAAAAAGTGGACACAACCTAAATAATGATAATAATTAACATTTAACTGAGTATTTACTATGTCCCAGACACTTGCTTGAACATTTTACACACCTTAATTCATGCAGACCTTATAAAAAACAATATGGGGGAAATGCTATTATTTTTATCATCCCCATTTTACAGATGAAGGGCTGAGGCACACAGAGGTTATGTATCTGGTCCTATGCCTGGTAAGTGGAAGAGTCATGATTTAGCCTCAGCTGTCTCCCTCTACGTCCATGCTCTTAACCATTCCACTCACTTCAGGCCCAATCTAAACAGCCAATAGTAGCTCTGGTTAAAATCAGTAATGTTCAACATGTGTGGGTATGAGGGGGTGGGAGAGAGGGAAAGAGAGAGAGAAAGATCGAAGGAAAGAGAAAGGAGGAGAAGGAAGAAAGAGAGAGTATATGAATTATAGCACATGTATACAAACACTATGCAATTATTAAAAATGATAATGCAAACTATACAGGCATACCTTGTTTTATTGTTGTTAGCAGACACTGCATTTTTTTTTAACATCAGGGTGCAGGTGTCCTGGGAACTTTCCTGCTTTGAGCAAGTCTATTAGCACCATTTTTGCAATAGCATTTGCTCACTTTGTGTTTCTGTGTCACATTTTGGTAACTCTTACACTATTTCAAACTTTTTAAATATTATTATTTTTGTTATGGTGCTCTGTGATCAGTGATTACACCTTGCTGAAAGCTCAGATGAAGGTTAGCGTTTTTTAGCAATCAAGTATTATTTAATTAAGATGTACTTTTTTTTAAAGATTTTATTTATTTATTCATGAGAGACGAGAGAGAGAGAGAGAGAGAGGCAGAGGGAGAAGCAGCCTCCCAAGGAGCAGGGAGCCCAATGCGGGACTCGATCCCAGGACCCTGGGATCATGACTTGAGCCGAAGGCAGATGCTTAACCATCTGAGCCACCCAGGCGCCCAAGATGTACTTTTTTAAAAGACATAATACTGTTGCCCAGTTAATAGACTATGGTAGAGTATAAACATAAATTTTTTTTAAAGATTTTATTTATTTATTTGAGAGAAAGAGTGAGAGAGAGAGAAAGCACATGAGAGGAGGGAGGGTCAGAGGGAGAAGCAGACTCCCCGCCAAGCAGGGAGCCCGATGCGGGACTCGATCCCGGGGCTCCAGGATCATGACCTGAGCCGAAGGCAGTCGCTTAACCAACTGAGCCACCCAGGCACCCTGAGTATAAACATAAATTTTATATGTACTGGAACATTAAAACATTCATTTGACTCAATTTATTGAGATACTTGCTTTATTGCAGTGGTCTGGAACCAAACCTGCAATATCTCTGAGGTCTGTCTGTATTGAGCTGTATTCTAGAACAATGTCTTTAAAACTCTTTTGACATGACCTATATTAAGAAATAAACATTTGGGGTGCATGGGTGGTGCAGTTTGTTGGTTGTGGACTCTTGGTTTTGGCTCAGGTTGTGATCTTAGGGTTGTGAGATCAAGCCCTGTGTTGGGCTCCACATTCAGTGTGGAGTCTGCTTGAGTTCCTCTCTCTCTGCCCCCCCAAATAAGTAAATAAATCTTAAAAAAAGGAAGAAAGAAACATTTTGCTTCACAATCATGCCCATCTATGACAGGTGGAGGGTAACCAGATTTCCACCAGTACAACTGTGCTATTTGTATATGGTGGGTATCTCTTTTTCTATGTCATGGCAGTTCTTAAATTTTTGGAGTATCATATACATTGGTTTACACATACACACACATTTGCACACGCACACATACACACACATCTGAAATAGAAGTTTCATGAAAACCATATTCAGTCTTACTATGATGAAGTCTTATATTTTCTCTTCTTTTCTATTCTATTCCATTCTTAAAATTCTGGTTGTCAGCCTGTAGTTGAGTTCATCATCCTAAATTAATGTACCCATAATTTGAAATTAATTCTGGAAGAAAATCATGGTGCTTGTAATACTTAAAGTCTCCACAAGAAGGCACCACAATTCCAGCCAGAAACGGTTTACACCAAAGGCTTCCTCCCTCCCCCAACCCCGGGGGATTGGGAGAGGGCAGGGAATTTGTCATTTGCAGGACACAACTCAATGATGGACCAGGCGCAAGGCACCTGGCCGAACGACAGCTCATCTCTTGACCATGAACCTATAGAAAGGCATGACACAAAAATCTCTGCCCTGTGGAGACTCAGGGTCTCATTCATAAGCATCTGACATGGAAACTGGAGAGATATAAGTGACTGGCAGAATAAAGGAGAAAATCCATGAGATAAGGAGAAGCTGGAGGGTAATAATGGGTCAATAATAAGCCAAAGGTTCAGTAAGTTCAAGTTATGTTTGGAAGACGAAACTCAACAAGGAGCTAAAAACGTTACCTAAATCAGGGAAGCCTGCCGATAGGAAGAAGAGATAGCATCATAGCATCAGTATACACTGAGGTGCAAGTCACATGGACGGTGGTACCCCGGAAAGAAGATCTCACACTCCTCTGCGGGCGTCCCTGGAGCTTCCGGCTCTGTGCGGCCCGGTCATTCTTGATTTCCCTTTCTAGGAGCCTCCTGGATCCCTGTATTCCTGAGCGCCAGGGATCCTTACAGCAAACGCTTCCTCTGTTTGCTGACTCAGCAGCAGTCGAGTCTCTTCTGTTTATTCCTACAAAGGAGTCTAAAAAGATGTTCCCAGCTTAAGTTAAAATGTTCCCATATTAAGTTAAAAAAAAGGATATCACTTCAGAGCATTTCTTTATAATGTAATTTTGTTTTAAAATGTATAACATAAAATCTGGAAGGATATATATCAAGATATTGACAGCGGTTATAGCTGAATGATGATTTGTGAGCATACTATTATTTTTTTTAAAAGATTTTATTTATTTATTTATTTATTTGACAGAGAGAGACACAGCGAGAGAGGGAACACAAGCAGGGGGAGTGGGAGAGGGAGAAGCAGGCTTCCCACTGAGCAGGGAGACCGACGCCTTAGGGCTCCATCTCAGGACCCTGGGATCATGACCTGAGCCGAAGGCAGACGCTTAATGGCTGAGCCACCCAGGCGCCCCATGAGCATACTATTATTTTGCACGTTTTTTTCTAAGATTATCATATACTAATTGTTTAATGTGTTAAGGGCAATGCTTATTGAAAAGAAAGGAATTTTAAAAACCAAGATTTTTTTATATATGTCTCTTTATTATTTTTATTATTTATTATTTATTTATTTATTTTTAAATTCAATTAATTAACATATACTGTTGTTATTCATTTCCGAGGTAGAGGTCAGTGATTCCTCAGTCTTGTATAATACCCAGTGCTCATTACATCATGACAACAGCACAGGGTTGCTGAATGTCTTCTGAAGGATGATGTGATTTGGGCTGGGTCCCAGGGGCCTTTCAGGGTACAGGTGTCCTGGGAACTTTCCTCAAAGGGGCCACTGTGAGTGAAGTCCGAAAGGCTAGTGCCCCCAGGGAATACTGGGGAAATGGTGGGGGGCTGACTATAGCTGAAGCAGAGAGCACCCTGAGCTCTTAAAGGACACAAAAGTTTGAATATATTTGGTAGAAATTGTTTTATCTTTTTACAATTCTAAAAAGTATGCACTTTTTGATAGACATTTGAAATGATATAATTTATATGTAAGTTATAAAGCATAATAATTAAACAACAAAAATATATCCGCTACCCAGCTTAAAAAATAGAACATGACTAATACCCTTGAGACCCTCATATACCTCTCTCTGAACCCATCAAGCTCCTGCCCTTCCAAAAGTAACCATTCTCCTGAATTTTGTGTTTAACACGGCCCTTATGGTTTTATTGCACGTGTATACATTCTTAATAATTGTAACAGCTAGGGGCTCCTGGGTGGCTCAGTCAGTGGAGCGTGGACTCTGGGTTTCGGCTCAGGTCGTGATCTCAGGGTCATGAGATAGAGCCCTGCATCGGGCTCTGTGCTCAGCGGGGAGTCTGCTTAAGACTCTCTCTCTTCCCCTCTCCCTCAGCCCCTCGTGCTTGTGCTCACTCTTGCTCTTTCTCTCTAAAATAAATAAATAAATAAATCTTTAAAAAATAGTAATAGTAACATCTCACATTCTTTGAGTGCTAGCTCTTTGTAAGACACTATTTTAAATTCTTTGGATTTTAGCTCTAATCTGCACAACAACCAGAAAGGGTAAACACTGTTGTTAACATCCCGATTGAGCAGTTGACTGGACTGAGGTAAGGAGAGATAGAGTGACCTGCTCAAAGTGACACAGCTAGTACATGGCGGGCCCTGGTTTCAAGTCCCAGCAGTTCACTCTAGCTTCTGTCCCCTTTACTTATTCTACGGACTCTTAACAATGTATTGCCGTTCTCCTTATTTTTGAATCACGTACAAATAGAATCCCACTGTGTTAGTTCTGTCTGTCCAGAAGCGCATTCCAAGATGTGGGTTCTAATGAGAGTGGTTTCTTTGGGAGGTGAGCCACTGTATTAGTCAGGGTTCTCCAGAGAAATAGAACCAATAGGATATACATAGATGATGTAAGAGGAGATTTATTTTTATTATAGGAATTGGCTCACATGGTTGTGGGGGCTTAGAAGTCCCACCATCTGCCGTCTGTGAGCTGCAGAACCAGGAAAGCTGGTGGTGTAATTCAGTCTGAGTCCAGAGGCCTGAGAATCAGGGCCCCATCGGGTAAATCCTGAGTCTGAAAGTCTGAGAATCAGTAGCGCCATAAGTCCAAGGGCAGAAGATGGATGTATTAGCTCAAGCAGCTAGCAAATTTGTCCTCTACCTGCTTCTTTGTTCTGTTCAGGTCCTCAGAAGATGGGATGATGCCCACCTGAACTGGGGAGGGCGATTTTCTTGGCTCAGGCTACCATTCAAAGACTCATCTCTTTCAGAGACATTCTCTTAGACACACCAGAAATGTTTTACCAGCTTAGCTCCTAGTTCAGTTAAGTTGACACATACAATTAACCATCACAGCCACAAAAAACCAGGAAGGGACTGGAGTGGAAAACAAGGAAGGAAAAGCCAACAAAGAAGTTACCACTTTGGGGTGCCTGGGTGGCTCAGTCGTTAAGCGTCTGCCTTCGGCTCAGGTCATGGTCCCAGGGTCCTGGGATGGAGCCTCGCATCGGGCTCCCTGCTCACCGGGAAGCCTGCTTCTCCCTCTCCCACTCCCCCTGCTTGTGTTCCCTCTCTCACTGTGTCTCTCTCTGTCAAATAAATAAATAAAATCTTTAAAAAAAAGAAAAAAGTTACCACTTTGGGCAACTGCATCTTAGTCACACTAAGGAGCCAGAGTAGAATAGACACTAAAGATTTATCCCACCCAAGGGGGTGGGGGGTGGAACCAGAGTATTAATACAGCAACTCGTGGCAATCATGGGTTGAAGCCTGGCTCCTAGGTGTTAATTCCTGAGCACTCTGGCCTGCCTTGTGTGCAGACAGAGCGAGCTTCGGAAAGAAACCCCCGGCAGAGGGTTGCAATGACTGACATAGGGCTTGGATTGACCTGTGCTGAAATGGTAAGGCCTAAGCTGTATGAACAGGGAGCTTCTAGTATCTTGTCACAGACTCTGTGAGTAATCCTGCAATTTGCTTTTTTTTTTTTTTTTTTTTTGCTTGCTGTTCACTACTGTGGTTGTGAGATTCATCCATGTTGGCATGGTGGTCCATGTAAATTGTGGTTCATCCATTGTCACTGCTATATTCCATTCTAGGACTGTGTTCCATTTATTTATCCCTTCTTTTTTTTTAATCCCTTCTTTAGTTAATGGACGTTTGGGCTGTTTGTTTTTTTTTGTTATCAGAAATAATGTTACCTTCTTTTGCAAGTCTCTTGTTGCCTTTGTCAGGAGTTTCTCCTCTATACCTAGGTTTAGAACTGTTGGGGTTGGGAAGTATTCACACCTCACTGGTTACCACACAATGAGTACAGCAGTTGTCCCAGAAGAAGTATCAGCAGCAGAGTCTCAGATTTCCTAATGTTTCATACCTTTGCTCAAAATGATACTGTTAGATTTTTAATTTTTGCCAGTCTGGTGGGTATAAAGTGACATTTCTTGAAATTTTGGGAGGATGCACACACACGCACACATTTTTTAAAATTTCAAAGTCATATGGGTCCAAGTTCAATTTTGGTCTCTGTCATTTTTTTTTTAAAGGTTTTATATATCTATTTGAGAGAGAGAGAGAGCATGAGCAGGAGGAGGGGCAGAGGGAGAAGCAGGTTGTTTGCTGAGCAGGGAGCCTGATGTGGAGCTTGATCCCAGGACTCCGGGACCATGACCTGAGACGAAGGCAGACACTTAACCGACTGAGCCACCCAGGTGTCCTTGGTCTCTGTTATTGTAATTTAAATTGTCAGAGAAGAAAGATGGGAAATAACACTTGAAGTTGTGACTATAAATGAATGAAATTGTTTTGCTGGCATAACTTGTATGATGGTTCATCCTATGTGTCAACTTGACTGGATCATCCAGATATTTGGCTAAACATTATTTCTGCATTTGTCTGTGGGGGCATTTCCAGATGAAATTAGTGTTTGAATCAGTGGACCTAGTTAAGCAATTTGCCCTCTCCCATGTGGTGGGCATCCTCCAATCTGTCGAGGGCTTGAAGAGAACAAAAAAGTGGAGAAAGGCAGAATTTGGCCCTTCCTGAGTACTTGAGCTGGGCCATTAATGTTCTTCTGCCCTTGGCCCTCCTGGTTCCCAGACCTTCAGATCTGGATTGGAATACACATCATTAGCTGTCCCCGTTCTCAGACTTTTAAGCTAGGTCTGATTTATATCACCAGCTTTACTGGGTCTCCCGCTTGCTGATGGCAGATCGTGGGACTTCTCAACCTCTATAATTGCATGAGTCTATGTTTTATAATAAATATATATTTTATTTATTTGTTTGTTTATTTGTTTGTTTATTTATTTATTTATTTATTTATTTATTTATTTATTTATTATTGGCTCTGTTTCTCTAGAGAACATCGACCTAGTACAACTTGCCAACAGGTTCTAAGGTCAATGATAGGAGAAGACTTTCAAAAGTATGAGTGAGGTTAGCACCTTGAGTCAGGTGTAGCATCTGAGGATACACAGTAGGATGACGCTAACGTTCTGCATGTCCTTTAAAAATTCAGTGTCCTTATTTTACAGGCAGATGGTAGCCTTCCCTCTCTGTACTCTGACTTAATGATTTCCTTAAGATCTTCTTCACTTTGGAACAAGTGGTTCTTCTGGAGGACTTATCCCAGGAGAGAGCTTTGTCAACATTAATAAATCTTGGCAATATCTCTAGTGAAGGAGGTAGCAGTCGCTAGTATAGTTTCTTGGGAATGCTACACCAAATTAGCATAAATTGGGTGGCTTGAAAAAACAGAAATTAATCCTCTCACAATTCCGGAGCCCAGAATTCCAAAATCAAGGTGTCAGTAGGGGTGTTTCCTTTTGGAGGCTCTGAGGGACAATCCGTTCCATGTCTCTTTCCTGGTTTCTAGGGGCTGCCAGCAACTCTTGGCATTCCTTCAGTATGACTCGATCTTCACATGGCTGTCTTTCCTTGTAAAGACACTTGTCTTTGGACTTAGGCCCCCCAAATCCAGGATGCTCTCATTTGGAGATTCTTACCTTAATTACAGCCACAAAGACACTTTTTCTAAATAAGGTCACAGTCCTAGGCTTTGGGGTATACATATCATTTGGGAGTCCAAGATTCAATCTGCTAATGGGAGGCAACAAAAGACGCAGTTGAGAGGAGAGCTAATTACATTAGATATTCAGAGGTTCTGCTCCTATCTCTTTTAGTCCGTGGGGTGGAAAAACACCATGCTGGGCATTAGAGATGAGATTTCTTCATTTGTGTATTCTGAGAGTTAGTAGCTTTTCCTCAAATAGAGGCTCAGTAACAGATGTCTGATCTCACCGTAGGGATTGTCAAGGAAGCCAGCCAAACAGGAGGTGGTGTTAATATTTTCACTGGGGAGAATATAAATGACTCCGTAAGAAGGAAAAATAAGTGTGCTTTTGGGTGGACAGGTTGCAAAAGAATTTCTTTATCTTGGTTGTTATTTATTTAATTTTTTCTTCCTGATCTTAGTATCTTTCTTAAAAAAAGAAAAAGCACCCCGCCCCAAGTTCTTCCCTGGAAAATAAACCTATTCTATAACATTCTATGTATTTTATTGAAAAAGTCAGAAGAGAATGACAAGATGTGAACTTTTGAATTCTTGTTTTCTTTTCTTAACTTTTCTCTATTTTTTTACAGTGAAAAAATTTGGTAAATTTCCCAAAGTTAGCAAGAGACATCATAGATATTTTAAATAATGCCATTTACTTCTTCAGACGTTGTTGTTCTCTCTGAACCTGGATTTCTTTTTTAAAAGATTTGTTTTTATTTATTTGAGAGCAAGAGAGAGTGAGAGTGTGCAGGAGCAGGGTGGGAGAGGGGCAGAGGGCGAGAAGCCTCAAGCAGACTCCCCGCTGAGTGTGGAGCCCCAACGCAACCCGGGGCTCTCCATCCCATGACCCTGAAATCACAACCTGAGCCAAAACCAAGAGTTGGACGCTTAACTGACTGAGCCACACAGGCGCCCCTGAACCTGAATTTCTAAGCAGTAAGATCGTTGTATTCCTGTCTGGCATCGTTAAAAAAATGAAAGTGACATTATTCTAAGAAAAGAAGTGTGATTACCCTACTGTTATGTTTATTTAGACAACACCGTAAGTAGTACAGACAGGCGCCTAGAGCAAGGCTAGCAGGTTTGGACTGGAGTGTGCAGGTCTATGCATACAGTACTAAAAATATCTAAGGATCGCAGGGAAAATACCTTTGTGAAAAAGATCTTAGCCCTCCAGAAAAAGGCCCAAAGTATCCAAAGTCACTATATAAAAAGCTAATATAACTGCACTGTGAACTATGATACATTTATATTTTTCTCTTTTTCTTTAATTTTTGGTCTCCGCTCTTAAGGTCAGAGTCACAGGATTTTCATGCTGAAGACCCTTAAAAAGTTATTTATTCTATTGTTCTCATTTCACACTGAGGAAATGGAAACTCTTAAGTTTAAAATAAATAACGGAATGCGACACAGTTAGTAACAAAGCCTCCGCCTGGCACACACCTCTCCTGAAGCTAAATGCTGAACTTTAAACAATTTATTCAAAATCATTATCAGGAATATTCGAGATCTCATATGAAATAATTACAAAAATTAACTGTCATTCCCATCAGTTTTTCCTAAGTTTTCTTAAGAGATATATTATAGTTCAAAACCTGAAAAATACTTGGTCCTTGCATCTTTATTTTCAAATTTCTAATTCCTAAAATTAAAAACAATGCACACACACACAATTTGAAACCTAGAAGGTACTGTAGTTACAGTGAAGGGCTTACCTGCTCAAAATTCTATTTGTTCCTATTTGAGAGGATTGGCCTAAATTGGCATATATGTTTAATTCAATTTCTCTGTGCAAATTTTGCATTTTCACATTGAGAACAGTGTTTCAGCTGTGGGCAACAGACAGTTGCTTCAGATTTCATCCACTTTGGTATCAGTGCTAAATTCATTATTAAGACCCCTAAAAGTTACTTTTTATCAGGTGTGGCTCATTCGAGCAAATAACACTTCAGAGTATAAAAATCAATTTCCCCCACCATATCTCATTTAATTCTCATACAACAACCCTGAGGAGGAATTTATTTTCCTTATGTTTTTTTTAGCACATGTAAAACTAAGCCTCTGAGATTTGCTCAAAGTCACATCAGCTTATTTAAAGTAGAGAGCTTCAAATAAAGTGTCTGTAGGTAATAGTATTATACCAACACTAATTTTCTCAGGTTTGATAAATAAATGTACCATAGTTGTGTAAAATGTTAACATTGGGAAAAACTGGGTGAAGAATATACACCGGAACTCTTTATAACTTTTCAGGAAATCTAAAAGTATTGCAAAATGTAGATTTAAAAATAGGTTCTCTAATTAGTCTCAGGGTTTATTAGTATTTTAGATCTGGCAGGGTAGAACACAACCTTTCCATTTACAGGTACGGAAACTGGTGCCCAAGCTGATTTTCCTAAGCTCACCAGACCAGATTCCCAATGACTAAGCTGGTTCTTTCAATACACCTGCCTGGTTTGCACAGCACGTGTAGAAATCTTGCATACTTTGATTCAAAAAATTTTGTCAGCAAGTCCACAGAGCCTATCTCCCTTGGGGGCACATGCAGAATCATATGTACAATCTGTTGCAATGCCTAACTTCATTATATTTGTGAATCAATCTTCCTAGCTCAAGACTATTCAAACTATGTGCACCTGCAAAGGCCCCCAGCAGTTCCTGCCACCTGGCCCCGGGATGGAGGAAGACACGTGCTCCCTTACTCTTGCTTCAGGTTGCTTTTCATTGGTGCTACCGCCTTTCTGCTAGCTTCTTCCTTCCCACTTACCTTTCTTCTTGTGTCCACCGAGTGAGGCTGTGAGGGCGGCACTCAGAGCAGAATTCTGAAGATGTGTGCTTCTCCCCACCCCCACTATTTAAGAGACATCTCCTGGTTAGAGGCGCCTGGGTGGCTCAGTTGGTTAAGCCTCCGACTCTTGATTTCTGCTCAGGTCATGATCTCGGGGTTGTGGGATCCTGCCCCGTGGCGGGCTGCACACTCAGGGCAGAGCCTACTTGTCTCTCTCCCTCTGCTTCTCTCTTGCCTGTGCTCTCTCTTTCTCTCAAATAAATAAACAAAATCTTAAATAAAAAGAGAGAGATGTAAGTTCAATAAGTTTCGATAAGACTCAGGCACAAATTACCTGGAGTGCACTCCTCTCATTTTTGAGCTCTGGGATCAAGGAGAAGCATACTTCTTCAAAATTCTGCTCTGTGATCCTACCTAAGTGAAGCTATTAATATTCTTCTATTCCCCAGCAAAGGTTGTGTGTATAACGGCTTTATTCCTTTTGCAAGCCACTGCACTGAACAGGTGTTGGAATAGGAATTTTTCCTTTAAATCTGTTCTTACCCTTGGACTGTGAACACTGCTTCCGTCCTCACCCTCTCCTGACCTCTAGTTTTGGTTTCTGACAACTGTTGCCCTTGGCTATCGAAGGATCACATGATGCCAGTGAACATATATGAAGAGGCAAAAAAAAAGAGAAAGAAAAGCAATTAAGGAAGTACAAAAGCATTATTGCCAGTTTTCCGGTCTTCTGGCAAAGGCATGAAACTGAAAAACTGTATCAGAAAAGAGAGAAAGGTTTAAAAATAACAACTCTGCTTTCATATTTTTCTTTTTTTTAAGATTTTATTCATTTTTTAAGTAATCTCTACCCCCAACGTGGGGCTCGAACTTATGACCCTGAGATCAAGAGTCATATGTTCCACCAACAGAGCCAGCCAGATTTTCACGTTTTTACGTTTTTCATGTTTCCTCCCAGTCTTGGTTCACATGTGTTCACATATGTTAAATGAGTATACTATAAAGATTCTACTTTATATTTTTTACCCTTTAACATTAAGTCATGGGCATTTTTTTTCATTTTGCAAGTCTTCATTATGTTCATTTTAGTAGATGCATGATATTTACAGAGTGTTGCCTATGTGTCTGTCCAGTGTTTAAAATGTTATCTAATTCTCACAAAACCCTACAGGGCAAGTATTGTTTTGCTCATTTCATCTTATTTACAAAAGTAAAAACTGAGGCTTAGAGGGATTAAGTAACTTGTTCAAATTCATGTGTCTAGTGAGGGGGTAAGTCAGGATTCAAACCAAGGTGTGTGGACTCCAAAGGCTAGGCTACTGACTTGTCAGATGGGAGAGTGAGGATATGCAGTGGAACTCCAGATCCAGGTACCTAGCCTGATGCTCTGTCCATAATCTAGTGGTTCTCTGGCTGTACACCAGAAAATATCTGGGGGAGCTTTTAGAACTATTGCTACCTTGTCTTAGAGATTTGGATCTAACTGGCCTGGGGTGTGGCCCCAGGCATCAGGGTACTCCAAAACTCCAAGTGTTTTAATGTCAAGCTACTGCTCTGACAACTTTACCGGAGAGACAACAGAAGAGGAGAAACACAAATTATAAATGAAATGAATGAGTTACTTCACTTCAAAAATGCCTTCGTAAGCAATCTGTCTCCTGCCACATTGCAGTAGTCTATCCATATAAGTTTGGGAGGCATTAGCACAGAGATAGATAGTGGATGAAAGAAGTGCTTTTCCAACTTCAATGTGTATACGAGTACCCTGGGGATCTTATTAAAATGAAGACTATGATTCACTATATCTGGGATGAGGATTGAAGCTCTGCAGTTACAAGGAGTTACCAGGTGTTGCGGATTTGTTGGTCTGGGAACCACACTTTGTGTGGTGAGACACTAGATAACCCCATCATTGTCTTCTACACATACTCTCTTCTTTATTTAAATAACCCTCTATCCCATTTTGCTGAAGGGGGTGGACCTTAGAAGATACATGTTGTCCCTGGTCCCACCTGTGGCTGGTTGGGGGTGGAGGATCTGAGGCAACTGGAAACCACCCATAATCTGAACTCAGCAGACTGAAATTTCTCATGAGATTCTGAACTAACAAAATAGAGACTAAGCTGCAAACCAGTGGTGGGTAGTGGCTCTAGAAGATCTATTTTCCCAAGTTTAGCAGCAAAACAAGCTTAGGCCATATGTCACTTGAAATTTTGGGGAGTTGTAATGATGAGGAAGCTGGCTCTTAGGAAAAAGAATGGAGCAGAGCCATACAAAATTAGTGGGGCAAAAGAATAAGAAACTCTAGAGTAAAGGGGTCATTGTCTCCAACTCAACCTTCCTCCTCAAATACTCCCTACACAAATATCTGGCCTCTCTGGCCTTCCTTCTTGACTTTTCTCCTCACATTGGCTAAGTCATACTCCTCTTTGGGTCTTGATTTAGAAGCCTCCTTGAGGAAGCATTTGCTGTCAACTGAAGCTGGTGGGTGCCCTCCTGTGTATTCTCTATGGCATCCCTTCCTCACCATTATGACAACCACCATTTGGATATTTGTTTGCCAGATGTCTTTTATCTTCCCTAAACTTTTTTTTTTAAATAAAAACTGGTTGAGGACAGATATGATCTACTTCAAAGCTTGTGCTCTTAGCCAATGGATCTTGCCTCTTTCCTTTTTAAAAAAAATTTTTTTAATTTTATTTTATTATGTTGTTAGTCACCACACATTATATCATTAGTTTTTGATGTAGTGTTCCATGATCCATTGTTTGCATATAACACCCAGTGCTCCATTCAATACGTGCCCTCTGTAATACCCATCACCAGGCTAACCCATCCCCCCACCCCCTCCCCTCTAGAACCCTCAGTTTGTTTCTCAGAGTCCATAGTCTCTCCTGATTCATCTGCCCCTCCAATTTGCCCCCTTCATTTTCCCCTTCCTACTATCTTCTTCTTCTTCTTTTTTTTTAACATATAGTGTTATTTGTCTCAGAGGTACGGGTCTGTGATTCAACAGTCTTACACAATTCACAGCGCTCACCATAGCACATACCCTCCCCAGTGTCTATCACCCAGCCACCCCATCCCTCCCACCCCCCAACCACTCCAGCAACCCTCAGGTTGTTTCCTGAGATTAAGAATTCCTCATATCACCTGTCTCTTTCCTGATCACCCTACTACCCTCTCTGGTGGTTGGCTGGTACAGAGCAGGCTCTCAAAGGTATTTGTTGAATGAATGTGGCTGAATGTGACTGAAGTTATTTGTTAAGCCCATCAACGTTCTATGAGAACTGTGTGCAGGACTTTGCAGCAGTCCTGTTAAAACAAAAAATCCTGCACAAAATATCATTTATGAAATATATAACCAGTAGATCAGATATACACCATACCTCACTCTACTCAGTGTTGCAAATTTCACATCGATGGATTTGTGGTTCTTAGTCCATCCCCCGTCCTAATCCCTTGACCTAAACGGCCAAAGCACCACCTGGAATCTTGGCTTGGGCTCTAAATGTTACATGGCTCCAGCATTCCAACGCGGGTTCTCCCTGCATTCAAGCATTGTCAGGGCTCTCTTTAACCTCGGAGCTGCAGTGTCCCGCGAACCTAGCGTGGTTGCGTTTGTTCCCTAATACTTAATGACTCCAAATGCGGTGACACTATGGTGCCTTTAAGGCCTGTCCACCTCCAGTTCTCTACGCTCTAACACCCGGAAAAGAGGTTGACACACGAAGCGTTCTCTGTGGCTGCAAACATGCTTAGCCAGCACAATCACTAACAGCATGAGTGTGCAAGTCAAAGAAGTACCTTGCCAGTGTCACATCCCGACTGTTTCTTTAAACGCCACAGGATCCCTATCACAGAACAAAACAAGACAAACATACAACCGTAAACCAAATTTGTCAGTGATCCCCGTTGCGTCCTCGTCGTGCCAAGACTGGGGTGGTTAAAGCAGGCCGGTTGTTTTAAAGATGTTTCCAGCCAAAGGCAAAGCTATCTTCAGAGAGGTTCTTCACCCACGTGGCTCGCGCAGACGCTAATTACTAAGAGGCTGAGAAACGTGCAGCCAGGGAGCCTGGCAGCGCGGCGGGAATAAACTGGCACCTCCAGAAATAAAGCTCCGCAGCCAATGCGGCGCCTCGGCCCGCGGGATTGGCTGCCCCGGCGGTGACGTCGCCTGGGCGGGCCAAGTCGGTTTGCGACAGAGGCCGCGGCTCCCGGACGGGGGAGCCGAGCAGCGGGGATCCGCCGCCCAGCGCTCGGCCCTCGGGCCCGCTCTTCGCCAGCCCGGAAGGTTTCTTCCTTCTCCGCGCGCCTCGCCCGCGCCGCAGAGTCTTGGCAAGGGATCCCGGCGGGTGTGTGAGCCCGGGAGCAGCGGAGCCCCGCGCGGCCACGACTCCCCAGCGTGAGGGCGGAAGGGGACGCCGAGGTTTGGCCTGCGGGCGCGGGGCGGTTCCCGGGAGGGTGGCCAATCTGTGCGCGACCGCGGCGGGATTTTCTCTTCCGCTAGCTCTGACCCGGCCGGTGCCCCAGCCGCGGCGCCTGCAGGAGAGAGCCGAGGGGAGCTGCGGAGAGCGCGACGGGCCGCGGGTGGATGCGGCAAATGAAAGGGGATCCGAAGTGCCTGGCGCGGCCGCGGCTGCGACGTGCAGCTGCAGCGCTGGGGGAGAGGCCCGCGGAGCGCTCGGCTTGGGCAACTTCACTTTTCCCGCCGCTCGAAAACTGGGGTGGAGAGGTGCAGAGGGCTTGGTGAGGGGCTTGTCATGAAATCTTCACTGGAGCCCCTTCTCCTTCTGGAGCGTGGAGGCATTGGTGCTGAACAGGAGATTGAGAAAGCTTGGGAAACTATCGTGTGAAGAAACGCGGTGGTGAGGGGTGGGAATCGTGGGGACCCCCGGGGGCGCGAGGTCGCGGATCTGCCGTGCGAGGCGCAGCGCCCGGCGGGGCTGAGCGCTGAGATTTAGGGAAGTGGGAGCCGCGCGGGCTGGGCGTCCCGAGGAGAGTCGGCCACGCGGTGTGTTTCCTTTCACTTCCTGCAGCAGCTGCTCGCTATGAGGAGGGCGGCGGGCTTCGGGCGCAGCGGCCGCGTCCCGCGGGCGTGAGCGCCCACGCGCCGCCGCAGCCGCCGCGGGGACGGCCCCGACCCCCCTGCGCTTTCGGCCATGAGCTCTCGGTGAATACGCGGCGTGGGCAGTCGTGGAGCTGACGCTTCGAGAGGTAACGCTGGCTCAGGTTTGAGTGGCCTGCGAGAGTGAAAAAACCCTAACATGGAGGACTTTTCCACCAGGACCTATGGCACCAGTGGCCTGGACAACAGACCTCTGTTCGGAGAGACGTCGGCCAAGGTGAGTGCGGACCTGGATTCCGGGCTGGGGACGTGTGTGTGCGTGTGCGTGTGTGTGTGTGTCTGTCTGTCCTCCCGCCAGAGTCTTGGCTGCGGCCCGGGAACGCACTTGTAGGAGGAGAGCGCTGGTTCTTCAATCCTGCTTCCCTCTTAAGATGTTTGTCCTGCCACTCGGCTCTTTCTTTGGGACAGCGTTGGCCCCGCTGCCAGGGGTGGAGAAAAGTTTAGAAAGTTCTGGGCTGTTGGGGGCCCTTCAGGGGAGTACGGAAGTCCCTCTCGGGAGGGGAGGTGGAGCTGGAGTGCCAACCTTCAAGAGGCCTCAGGTATGCAACTAAACCTTCCGCAAGGAAGAACCCCGGAGAGGTGCTTCTGGTGAGTATTTATCTAGAACTCTACATTAAGGGTTTACGGCTGAGGCAGCCAAGCAAAGCAAAGAGGCTTGAGAGGAGGCTTGCTTTGATGGCGCTCCAAAGGGTCTCTGGACCTAAACAAGCTGTAGTCCTTTATTTTAGCCTTTTAAAAAATATAATGCCGCCTTACAGGCTTTATCATGTGATGTTCTGGGCCAGTAATTGAAGAGAGCTCTTTTCCTGGCTTCTGCTTTAACTTTGAGTCATTTTGGCAAAATGAGCCTGTGGTTTTTTTTCACCTAGAAAGTGGTGTTGGTGACCTTTGAGCCCTAACAAAGTTTTGTTTTGTTTTTTTTTTAAGATTTGTTTATTTTAGAGGTAGCGCAGGAGTGCACAAGCAGGAGGGGGAGAGAGGTGACAGTCCTTTCAAGCCTCTCAAAAAGTAGGGCACACGTGAAGGCCAGAACTTGGGTTTTCCAGCGTTGAGTGGGGGGGACCTCTGACGGAAAGGATGGGAAACAAACCTGGCAGGGTGGGGTGTAGCCCTGAGTTTGGAAGCTGCCAGCCTTCTGCAGGACTACTACCGGGTTTTTTAAACTCTGTGTGGGTATTCTTCTTTCTTAGAGTATCTTTTTTTTTTTTTTTAAGATTTTTTAATTTATTTGAGAGAGAGAATGAGAGATAGAAAGCACGAGAGGGAAAGAGGGTCAGAGGGAGAAGCAGACTCCCCGCCGAGCAGGAAGCCCGATGCGGGACTCAATCCCGGAACTCCAGGATCATGACCCGAGCCGAAGGCAGTCGCTTAACCAACTGAGCCACCCAGGCGCCCCTCTTAGAGTATCTTAAGGAAAAGCTTTAGGCTTGATCCCTTGGAAGATGCACCTTGTTTATTTTGTGGCTTTACATAATCCTGGCTCAATTGTGCATGGTTTGAGGAGCATGATTCTAGTTGGTTAGAAGTTCCTATATCTATTACAATTAAGTATTATGTGATAGGCCCTGGAGGTCCAAGGAACACAGTTCGGTGGGCAAAAGAGAGAAATGTGATGCATTGGATCTGTGTTATGATGGGGCATAGAGGGGGTGTGTTGGGGTACACAGGAGAAACTGGTCACTTTTGTTTGGGAAGCTTGGGGAAGATCATGGATGACTTTTCCATTCAGAGTTTCTGGTAGCCTTGGGCTTGCACGTATGAATGCCCTTAAATTGGGGTTTAACAAGAAGAGGATTTGGGGCCTGAAGAGTGGAGGGAGCTTGCTGCCTGAAGGTGTTGGACCCGGGGCACCTGTCTGTCTAGTTGTGCCAAGAGCTAAGAGGTTCAGTGTCTCCCTCACATGCCTTGTTGCACAGATTGGCATTCTGGGTGATGTAGACTTGTGACCTCCTTTAAACCCCACAGCCGCTTAACACTGAGGTAGATGACTTGATAATGGACTTGATTTACAGAGACATTTAGAAATACTGATGTTTTCCGACTTGCTTGGGCCTAAACAGTCAATGACTAAGTTTTTTGTGACCTGTGATCGATTTGAAACCCATCCAAGAACTTGACTGTTGGAAACGTTTCTCTCTTTGTTGCATACTTTAGTCCAAGAGTATACAGGCCTGGCATTACTTAGGCCACTTTGGGCATTATAACAGCAGATTCAGCTACTCAGAGACTAAGAATAAGGTACAATTCCAGATATGAAAATTGCTTCCTTCAGTTCCCTCCATCAGGCTGACAGAATGATTGGACGTAGAGAAATTATCCAGAACTGAGAAAGGAAAGAGACCATTGGTTTGATAAGGGGAGAAAACATCCTGTGTTTTACAAATGGAGATGTCTGGTCTGAAGAAGGAGAGACCTAGGTCTTTAATGACAGCAAGTGATTTTATTGGCGGCTCTGAAGGTGGGCCAGGCACGGGAACTGGGCGGGAAAGTTGCAGTGCAGCCATTCCTGTGGGGCACAGTCACTGCCCGAGCAGGGCAGATCCCTGGGGACCCGGAGAAACTCTTCACTGGCCCCTCTGTGCACGTATTCCCAGCCTGCTCTCCTTCAGATGCCAGGAAACTGGACGCACAAGCCACTTAACCGTGAAACTTAGTATTAACGAGCTACCATTTCTGAGGAGAAAATCCAGAAAGAGGAAAGCCCACTTCCTGTCATATAACACCTGACCATATATACGCTCTCAGTTTTGTTTTTATCTTTATTTTTGTTAGCCTCTCAATTTTAAATCTAGAGCTTTAGGTCCAGTGTCTTCTACCTCTAAGGCACAGATGACTGAAAGCCCGCAGAGCAGAGTCTCCAGGGAAGTTGTTTTTACCTCCGTGCCACGCAGCATGCTGGGCATTTAGGCTTTCCCCTGTTTGGTCATCCAGTTCCTTTGTAAGGTGGGTGTTGTGACTTCGATTTTATAACTAAGGAAGCTGATCCACAAAGCAGGCTACTTGTTCCTTCACACTACTAGTCCTTCCCTGGTCATGTTTTAATAACTCCCTTTCAGGAGTTGACGAGGGTAATAGATAGTAAATGATGCAGTCTCTGTGTATACTTTGAAAAGCACCAGTTACCCATTCCCAGGAAATGGGTTCATCCAAAGTCATGGAGTGAGTGAAAACAGAATCTACTAGAGGACAGAAGATACATCATCCAGGGGGCTTTGAACAGCCTTCCTTGTGGGCAAGTCTTTGCAGTAACTTTTGTCTTCACCTGTACGGGATGCACATATTTCTTTCATTTCCCAAACTCTAACCATAATCAGACTTCAGCATGATATTCAGGAATACCTTCTCAGATAGAGCCCTGGAGGGAAAGGCAAAGTGAAACCATGCCGTCCTTCTATAACTATCTCGGGTGATAGACAAAAAAAGGAAACCTATCTGTCATTCCTTTGGAATTACATATTCCTAGGTGGGCTAGCTTAGGCATCCTGGTCAGAATGTTGTTTTCAGCTGTTTTTATCCATTCCTGAAGTCTGGGGTGGACTACGTACGTTCTTTGAAGGGAACGAACAAGTGTGGCGCAATTGCCAAGATGGATATACCTGGGGTTGCCAAGCCTGTGCTCTGAGTGTTTTCTAAAAGGAGCACTATCCAGTAGAAATACAATGTGAGCCACAGAGGTGATTTTAAATGTCCTCGTAACCATACTAAAGTATAAACAGGCAAAATTAATTTCAATACATTTTTGTTTAATTTCCTATCCAAAATACATTTGAAAGTTTAATCCATATAAAAAGCCAAGATACTTTTACATTTCTGGACTAAGCCTTGGACAACCAGTGTGCATTTTTCACCTGGAGCCCGTGTCAGTTTGGACGAGCACATTCCAGGTGCTCAGTAACCAACAGCTAATACTGCCTTAGAGGACAGCACAACTCTGAAGCAGGTGAGTTCTTAGTTACGGTGTTTCCATAGTCCTTTGCACAAAATAGTTTCCTTCTCTGGGGAACTTGTCAGAACCTTTACCATGCTGATTTTCACTGGGACTCTGTTTGGAGAGGGTGGGTAAGTAGTACTTGTGGACTGTTGGTAATAAAGCCTTTTAGGACGGGCATGATGAATTAGGGAGTTCTCCCCTCCCCCATGGGAGCATTCATGAGCCCAATTTCTACAGGAACACTCTTTCAGAAATGTTACCGTAGGAAGCCTCTTCCTTTGTCCTCCCTTCCCTCCCCTAGTGTGAAATTTCTCCCCTAGGGAGAAATTCTCCCTCTCTTGTCCGTGGCTGCCTTTAAAAGTTTGCCTTAGGACCACACATAGTTGGGGCCATCTTTCTAAGTAATGGAGGGGGCCCTAAGTTAACCTCAGGGCTTGTGAGTCTGTCTTTTGGTTTGCCGCCTGCCTGTGCAATCATCTGAAATCCGTTTCCTCCAATCCAGATGGATGAATCTAACATGGGAGGGAGAACATGGTTCTCTGCGGGGAGAAAGCAAACCCACACCCCATAGCTAGCACGAGCGAGAAAGCAGGAACGCTACCCTTGGTGGGAGGTAATGTAAACTGCTTTCTGGACCAGCCTGTTCTCTTGATTTGTCACTGGTTCCAAAAAGGAGTGATTCATTTTAAAAGGCGGATGGTGACCGTGGTTGACCCTCCGTTCATACCTGGACGTGATAGAAGAAAGTGAGTGACTTTGGTGACAGTACGTACACTGAACTCTGCTAATATGGGGGGCAGTGGGATCTGTGTAGGGGATATGTTTCTGGGTCCCAAGATTCAGATCTTTGGTTCCAAAGGCAAAAGATCCATGTACAAAAGTATTTTTCCTGCGTCCTTCCCTCTTCTTCCTGTAAACAAAAGAAACAAGATTGGTTGGGGGGGAAAAAAGGTCTTTTTATGGCCTGTACTCCAATGAAAGCAATTCCAACTTGGGGCATTTAGCTTCTGCAGGTTATAGTGTAAAAATGAGACTGCTACTTTGTGCTTTTGGTGGCGGGGGGTGGTTTAAGGGTTGCTGCTTAATTAATAACAAAGCTGTGCTTAAGATTGTTGTGTCTGCCTGCCGCCCCTCCCCCTGCCTAAAACGCCAAAGTCTTTACTCTGATGGGTGCAGGCTTCTAGCTTCTGTCTTCTTGATAGAGCTTCTGGGTAATCCTCTGAGCCCAACTCCTATGTCCCTCAAACGGGAGCTAGTAGCCCAAGGTACCAGATCAGCTGTCCCTTTGCCCCTCATCCACTGACAAACCAGTTGATTTGGGATTCCTTGTGCTGGAGATAGTCAAGGATGATCCATGCCATGCCTTTTTTCTTTCTTACTGTAGTAAGTTTGCTCTCTCCCACCCCCAGACCGGAGGACTGGGGATCTCTGCGGGTTGGGCTCAGCATTTGTAATTTTAGAAAGCCCCTCAGAGGATGCTGGTGCCTAGAGAGGGCTGATTCCCTTGGTCTTACCCATGCTGTGTGGAAGGCCAGTGCACGCTGGCCCCTCTCTGCCAACCTCTTTCCTTCAGCTGCCTCTTGCTCTTGGCAAATGCCGTTTGCCTCTCTGTAGCATTCTTGCTGAACCCTGAAATCAGACTGGTGATGTGCAGGAAGCCAGTCTCGGAGTCCCTGAGTTTGAAGCAGAGAACGTTGTATTATCAGAAGGGCAGCCCCACAAGAAGGCAGGGGAGAGCGCTGGCCTATCCGAGTTGCCCCGTGGAACCTTGGAACGGCTGGTCTATGATTAGCAAAGTACGTGGCGGTTAGAGCAGGACCCGGGTGAACCTTGAAACTTCTCGCGGTGGTTATGTGCTGTCCTCCGCACCCTGGTGCCCGCCAGGGGGTCCTGGTTCTTCACATGTTAACGGCTTCTGTGAGAGCGGCGTTTCACCTGGCATCTCACCCCTGGTCTGTGTGATCAACTTCAGGAAGAACAGTAAAGGGACAGGGTTAATAATTTTTGTAGGGTGGTGAAGGAATGTGTCTGTGCGGCCCCCGGAGTTATTATGGAGGGAGAGCCTTGTAAAGGTTTAAGTGAATGAAGACCACTGTTCCCCAGCTCCATTGCCCTCTCTTCTCCAAACACTTGAATCCCGTTCGGTCTAAATCCCTGCCTTAGAACATTCCTTACAACCCGGACTGCACCCATGCTGCCCTCAAACGAGCCCGCCCCTCAGAGGCGCCCCCTGGCACTTCCTCCTTGAGCCCGCCCCTCAGAGGCGCCCCCTGGCACTTCCTCCTTGTGTGGTGGGGGGTTTGCCTGGATCTTGCCTTCCTGACCCGGAGTGTCAGCTCCTTGAGGGTAGGAGCCAGTTGCCTCATTTCTCCACCCTTTCCAGTACTGGGCCCAAGGCCCATTCTTGGTGTTAACGTTCATTAAGATGTAAGTGAGAACTGAGCATCACCAGAAGGGTAACCTACATTCTCGGGCCATGTTGGGCGACCATAGCGGAGGGGGCTGGTATTCAGGAGCCTGGAACGCTGGGCACCAAAACAGGACAGGCGCCAAAACGCTTCAGGCCCTCCTGCAGCGAACGGCCTCCCGTGATCCTCTCCTTGCTGCACCTCAGCAGAGGGGCGGGTAATAAACCTAACAGTATTGTACCAAAAACTTAAACTGAGGTTGGCCTCTCAGAAGCGTTCTGGCCTGCTGAGTGGTCCTCTCCATAAATGGATTTTTGCCGGTCTGAGGTGGTAGGCTAGGTCTGCTGAAATGAGTCATTTTTTTCCTCAGGGTCAGTCTATGGGCCTTGTATATGTATAATTATATTTTTTGAGCTGCTTTTAGGATCTAGTGGGTTGACAAGACTTGAGTGTCCCCGTGGGAATGATGGAATGCATTTGAAATTGGGGCCAGGGTATGGGCCCTCTGTACTCGCACTCATCTCTGAGGACCCAGCCTCTCATTGGTAAGATGTCCCATTAGATGTAGAAATAATACCGTATTAGCCGCTGTTTACCGACTCTGGTAAATGTTACTGTCCTAGGGACTTTACAGATATTACCTCCAAATCCTTATTGCAACCCCACATGTTCGACCATTGTACAAATATGGCAATTTGGGCTTAAAAGTCGAATGACTCCTCTAAGGCCCCAGGCCGGCATTTGGCAGGAGAATAAATCTGTCCCGTCTGTCAGGCACCTAACCTCGTAATCTTGCACTGTGTCTCCTGTGCTGGAGGTCACGCCCCTTCCTGTGGGATTCTGGGGGTTATTTTGCCCCTTAAACTTGTGGAGTAGGCTTGTTTTCTATTTTCACTGTGATCTGATTTGCATAAGTGGTGCTTTAATGAAATTCGCATGTTTCAAGTTCACGGATCTATGAGAAAGAGAATCAGGTAGGGTGGAGATGCAAAAACGTTCACAAATGAACGCTGCTTCAAAACGTGAGTGTGTGAAATAAGGGAAACCTTTGAAGATGTCTGTGTACTTTCTCCAGACCGAGACACGCTGAGGGGGTTGATGTTCAGAGAGACACACCGTTGTGGTGGTCATGGCGCACTGCAGAGGGAGCTCTGCGGGTGAGGGTTGTAAAGTGTGACTACCTTCTCAAGCTGCCTCTGCTCCTGGCGCCATTCTAAGTCTGCTGTTTCTTTGGGATGTCTCAGAAGAGCAGCACCTAGGATCAGGTTCACTATTGGCTACTTTTGCCAGTGAGGTAAGCTGTCCCCTGGCTCTCTACCCCGTTCATGCTGTCCCTGGCTTTGCCCCGGATGACAGCGTGAGGGGAGGCTCCGGGGGAACCAGGTTAACCCACTGACAAGGCATAAGATTTCCTGCTTCAGCTGGGCCCCAACCTCCTGCATTTTACATCCTCTTGGTAGGTTTATACTTATAGGGCTGCCTCTTGAGACGTCTGCGCCATTTCCAGAGCTTTCCTGACAAGTTTTCCCCTGAGATTTGGAAGAAATACAAGGCAAATCATTTCTGAGAATTGGCCATTTATTTATGGTATTGGGTTAGTTTGAGAAATGCAAAAACTTCTGACACAAAATTGTAGGATGTGGCTCACGGGTCTGACTCACTCATTTGGGTTAACAATGGTAGGAAGCGGTGCCCTTTGGACATTTCCTGTGTGCTGAATGGACGGTCTTCTCTTTGCCTCACCAGAGAAGATAATCACTGTCTTCAGTGACCTGAAGCTCTCGTGGGTTATGGAGGATAAGTTCTGGATTTAAAAGGGGATTGAGACCTTTAATGAAAGGATGAACAAAGTTCTGGGAGCCCCAAGAAAGAGAAAATTCTACTCAGGGCACCAGATCAGAGGGCTTTTGAGTCTTAGACCTTGAAGCCGGAGTAAGATTTTTGACGGGAGGAGGTGAGGGACGGGGAATCCCCAGCAGGAGGTCCCGCTTGTGTCAAAAAGGTGGGAGCAGGAAAGTACAGGAAATGGTGAAGGAACTCTGGGTACGACTGTGACTGGACTCGAGAGCTTGCTGGGAATGGGCTGGGAGGAGAGCCTTGAATGCTGTGCTTGGGAGCATGATTTGATTTTCTTCTGGAGGCGATAGGTTGTTGAGTGTGCACGCATGTATTCTTATATTCACTTACTGACCATACTATATCCAAGGAGGTGTGCTGTGTGCTGAGTTTGTATCTTTTTTCATGGAGCATGTAGGTACTGCAGGGGAGATGGAAAGGCATCAAACAATCCTTTTTCTTCCCTCTCTCTCCCTTACTGAGCTTCAGCCATCCTGGCCTTTTATTTATTTATTTATTATTTATTTTTCTTTTTTTTTTAAAGATTTTATTTATTCGTCAGAGAGCACAAACGGGGAGTGGGAGGCAGAGGGAGAAGCAGACTCCCCGCAGAGCAGGGAGCCCGACGTGGGGCTCGATCCCAGGACTCTGGGATCATGACCTGAGCCGAAGGCAGATGGTTCACCAACCGAGCCACCCAGGCGTTCCACCCCTTCCCCCCCCGCCCCCGCTTTGTTTTTTCCTTAATCCATTTCCCAAGCTTACTCCTGCTGAATTCAGGGCCTTTGCACTTGATGCAGTGGCTCTTTGGCAATACCCTTCTCCCTGATCCTTGCATGTCTCATTCCTTTTCCATTCCTTAGGTCACATCCGCATAAAGGATTCCTTGACCTCTATTTACAGATAGCTCTCCATCTCCACCCTGGTCACTTTTCGTTTACTCGGTTTTATTTTCTTCCTAACCTCTAACATTGGCATGTAAGATGAGTGGAGAATGAATGCCTAACATCATTCTCAGTGATGGGATGCCTAACATCCCATCAAATGGGAGGCTGTATGGGGCACCTGGGTGGCTCAGTCAGTTAAGTGTCTGCCTTCGGCTCAGGTCATGATCCCAGGGTCCTGGGATCGAGTCCCACATGGGGCTCCCTGCTCAGCGGGGAGCCTGCTTCTCCCTCTCCTTCTGCCTGCCACTCCCCCTGCTTGTGCTGTCTCTCTCACTCTGTGTCAAATAAATAAGTAAGTCTTTTAAAAAAAAAATGGGAGGCTGTATGGGTGGATCTTCTTCTGATGCTGGAGGGAATTGAGCCTTCTGGGCTAGAGATGACTCCATGAGGGAGAGCGTCAACATAACAGATGGAGATGGAGATAGGTAATGGAGCCAGGGAATGGGTGCAGGATTGGCAGAGAAGCAGGTCACCTCTGATCCTCTTCAGGTTGGAAAGAATGGATACAGGAGGAGGAGGAGTTTTCCTCTTTTTCTTGGCATCTTTTCTAAAGGATGTCTGCTGATATCCAGGCTGCAAGAGTGGGATGAGGAAGCTGAGTCGAGATGGACCTGCAAACCACTTTCTGGGGAGACACAGGGACGGTCATCTCAAAATGAAAGGCAATGGAAGTACAGTGAAGGCTCGGCTGACAACAGGAATTTGCAGTCAACTCGGTTAGTCTGTCTTTGAGCTAAGACTTGGGCATCTAATACATGCTGGGCGCTGTGGTCAGCATGACTAGTGCTACCCCCCGATTCGGTGGCACCCTTGTACAAACAAAAGAAGGTTCTCTCCGCTCTGGCAGTGGCAGCTTCCTCAGCCACATGGCTTGGCTTTGTCCGAATTAGAAAGGCGTTCCTGCCAGTGGGGTGCTGCGGGCCGGTGCCAGGGTGCTCAGCTGGGAGGGCGAAGCATGGGGCTGGCCTGCAGCCATGCAGCCGTGTGTAGTGAGTGGCCCACAGTCTTGACAGTGGACAAGGAAGACGCGGCCATCAGGCTCCCAGACCTTACAGGGTAGAGGGGGAGACGGACACAGAAACTGGCTGGTGGGGTTAGGACAGTGGGGAGGCTTAGCGCTGGAGCACAGAAGTAGTTGAGGGTCTGGGAGGGACTCAGGACCGGGTTTTCAAAGCAACAGGAGCAGATGAACAGATCCACTGGGGAGGCTTCCGTGCATAGCTGAAAACCGCTGACTCCATGGTCCCAGACTGGGAGGGAGGCCCTCCAGTTAGAGCTTCGGTGTAACAGCTGGGGAAGGATCTAGTCGATGGATGTGGGTGAAGACCAGGTGGAGGGGCAGTAGAGCAGAACGTTGGAGGGCTACAGATTTGGCGAAAGCAGGTGCAGAAATGATCAAGGAACTGAGAAGAGGGGAAGAAGTGGAGTGGACATTGGCAGGGACGTAGGCTCTAAAGAGGATGCTACAGTCCACTTGTGCTGCCACAACAGAACACCGCAGGCCAAGGACTAGGTGATTTTATAGAGAGACCTTTCTGTCTGTTCTGGAGGCTGGAGGTCTGAAGTCAGGATGCCAGCGAGGTTGGATGCAGGTCCTCTGCCAGGCTGTAGCTGGCGTTTGTGCCCTCACGTGCCGGAAGGCATGAGGGAGATCTCTGGAGCCTCTCACAAGGACACCAGTCCCATTCCTGGGGGTGCTACCCTTGTGGCCTAATTATGTCCCAAAGACCCCACCTCTTAATAGTGTCACAGTGGGTGGTAGGATATGAAGCTGAGGAATTAGTGGGACACAAACACCCAGACCGTAGCAGAGGATCTTACTGAAGCTGCTGACTCCATCTGGCCCAGGGAGCAGGGAATGCCCTACACCCCCTCTTGGGTGTGAACCTGGCATGAGTACACGGGTGACACGGCTCTCTCGGGGACAGCGTTTAGAGACAGAGGCAGCAAGGGAAATGCAGGGTGTGGGAGAACTCTGTAGTCCGCAAAGCCGTTGGCTCAACATGGAACAGGTTTCAGGGGGTGGGACAGCTCACAGGTCTTGCGAGTGTGGGGGTGAGGGTGGACCTGGGGAACATGTAGTGGGAGAGTGTGGGTCTGCTGGGCTACCTGCAGCCGTGTGGGAGGCGAAGGAGTTTACGGAGTCACAAAATTAGAGGCAACGCCAAAAATGGAATTCTCCATCTTACCCCAACCCTTGCACCCTCTATCTCTCTCCAGAGGGTGGAGGGGATCGTTTCTGTGGCCTTCCATCCAGGGCTTTTCTGTCCTGCACAGAGCGTGCTCTGTTTTCCTTTGCTTCTCCCTGGGAGTGCCGAGCAGCTCTGCTGGACAATGAATTCCTCAGCAGGAGTTGCTGTCCTGTCTCTGAAACCAGCGCTTGGTCCTGCTGTAGCTGAAAGTGAGTAACTGGGCTTGTACTCGTTAGGGAAACCTGGACCCCGGTTTATCAGGTATTTTCGTGGAATTAATGGCACCTAGCCTGGGAGGCACCAGAACAGTGTCAGGCCTTCGTGGCTGGCAGAAACGTGACCTTGTAGGCTGCAGGACCAGGCTGTAGCTTCTAGGCTGTAATGTGTCCGTCCCGGAACGGCGAGGCCCCCATGCTGTTCTGCCTGGGAGCTGGGATTTCTGAGGAGCCAGGCCCCGGATGCATGACGAGAGAGGAGCCTCTCTTGGTGAGAGGCCCTCGAAGAGAAATACCGTTGGCCACTTGTGCTTAACGATTCTCTGAGTCAGCTGTGTGCCAGGCCGCAGGGAAGGAAGACAAGGAGGCTGCCTGCCTTGCCATAAACTAACTGCCGCTCCTAATGGAGGAGACGGGGAGTATGTTCTGTTTCAGGGCAGTAAGTGTCAAGTCTGGGCAGTGCGACCTCGGAGTCCTGAGACGAGAGCATCTCATCCTGAGGGGAAGGTGCCCGAGGATGGGGTCCAGAAAGGATTTACAGTGGACTTGATGTTCGAGTTGAGCTCTGAAGGATGAGCATTCAAATTGGGAGTGTGGCACGTTGGCCACCCCAACCTGCCATCCCACACCTCACTCTTGTGAGAACATTATGCCTTCATTCTTTCTTACTGGTCAGTATAAGAGACGATTATGTGTGAAGTAGCTGTGTTTTCTGTGTCCCTATATTTGCAAAGACCCATGCAACAAAACTCTTAGATCCAGGAGAGGTTTGCTTCTAATGATCCAGTGTGCTTAATTTAGCCAGCAATTTTAAACCCTATTGCACTTCCCACTTCCCCAGCAGTCTTAGTACTAACATTTGAGCTTAAATCGGAAAAGTTTTTTTGTCTTTAGTCCAGTTTTTTTGTGTCTGTCCTCTCACTCCACTCCCCAAACCGCTTTGGAAATTTTGCCTTGCTCTTTTTGTTGCTGCTTGAGTGGGTTGGGGTTTTACTGTAGTAGCACAAGCCCTTAAATCCATTTTGGATGTAGGCAAAAAATAAATTGCTCTGGAAATGGAATACTTGTTAGCATTCTGAACAGTCTAGAACCAGGATGTTTTCAGGTTGCTGAGGGCAAATGCCAGTTTTTGAGATGTTATTGCCAGCTTCCTCCCAGAGCCATCGTGAAACGCTTGAGCATTTGACATGAGTTTGGGGTTCTCTGTCTTGTACCAAGATGCTGGCTAATGACTGACAAGGCAAGATTGGGGGGCTTCTCTGCTTTCTGATTGCTGGGGAGTAGGCCCTCTACTCTGGCCCAAGTGCAATTTGAAGCTGACAATCCAGAACCATAAATTATTAAAGCAGGAAGGGTCCAGATACCACGTAGCCCAGTCCTCTGGTGTGATAGACCCAAATGGGTTAAGGGATCTTTTTTTTTTTAATTATGTTATGTTAATCACATGGTTAGCCAGTGGCAGAAAGGAGATGAGAACCTTGGTTTCTTAATTCTAATTTCAGGATCCATACATATTATTAGTCTAAGGATTCTTAGACCTTTGGCTTGAATTTTGCAAAGAGCATTGGATAGACTTGGCCATTACCTGGTTGTATGGCCTTGAAAGATCAGTCTCATTGAAGCTAGTTACCCATTAGTAAATGGAGATCATGTTTTCTTACTTGATTCACAGGGTTAACTTCTACCATCCCAGGTATAAATCACTGGCACATATGTCCATCATTTTTTCTTTCTCCATTTCCAAGGAAGATGAAGACCTAACTGCTTTGGGCTCAAGGCTGATGCCAGCCCCTTTGCTCAGGTCTAATGAAGCTGGCTCAGCTATGGGCTAGCTACATTTGCCATGCTTTTGTTCTCTCTGGGGTCTTGGTTAAGGTCCTTCTGGACCACCCCCCTTCTTTTTCCTTTTTGTTCATCTGCTAGTCCTCTTTGAGGTCTGACTTTGTCTTACATTCTCTTCCTGACGAAGGTACCTCACTCTCCTTAGTGCCCTCTTGGGCTATGAACAGTGTCACCTTCTGGAGGGTAGAGACTGTTTTATTCATTGTATTTGCATCTGGAATATAGTAATTTTCATTTTATTGAGCTGTCATGATGTTGTTTAAAGGAATAAATGACTCACAAGGTAATATATGCAGAATCCCTCTCAGAACTATGCTGTGTATTTTCTGTGTTCATGTGCTAGGATGTCCTAATTCCCTATCCTAGCCTCTCTGCAAGCAAGGATCAAGGATGATTTTGATCCTTCGATCTTTCTTGGGAGTGAAAATAAAACACAGTATAAGGTCTAAAGGTCTGGGAGGGGAGAAGTTTTGGTAGGCAGGAATAGGAATAATAAAAATGGGGAGGAGACCGTTTCTATGAGAAATTAGTATTTCTCTATGAGAAATTGAGTATTATGTACTTTATTATGTATTATGTACTTTATGTACTTTATTATGATTTGATGCATATTAGTTTGAAAACTGCCCTTTGAAATGCTATTTAATTGCTTTTATTGCTCTATCTTTGGAGACTGGGAGCTGGGAGAGATGCTAAAACCTAGCAAGTAATCTCTGGGCCCAGGGAAGGGTCTCTTCTCTATTATTTGAACTTCTCAGTATTTAAAATGGTTTAGTTTGGACTTGTTGATAGAGCAGTGCGTCTCACATTTTAATGTGCAAATCGCCTGAAGATCTTGTTAAAATGCAGATGGAATCAGTAGGTCCTGGGGCAAGGCCCAGGATTCTGCATTTCTCACAGGCTCTCAAGTGAGCCTCATGCTGCTGGGCTGCAGACCACACTTTCCATACATAGCAAGCTTTTAGAAGCGCCTGAAAAGTGGGAGGTCTTACTAAGTCAACTCTGCTGTTTCTTTGGCCTGGATTCATGGTTACTTGGATAGCAGAAGGCCTGAAGCCAAGTCCTTGGCTTGGAGAAGGAAAACGCTGTGAGGAAACACTTGACCATATGCTAAATGGTTCGTCCCATCTTGGGAATCCCAGAGGGGCTGCATTGTGATAGAATGACTGATACTCATGAAGAGGACTTGGGATTCTATTCAGTGAACTGTCTAGAAGGCAAGCAAGGAGTCTTCATTAAAGTTTAGATATGTTATGAAAGATTAAAACCAGTTAGGCTTACGTAATTTTGACAACATGAAAAAGTCATTTGAGGAACTCTTCATTCCTGAAAGACACTCTACTGTAGTTCTTTGCTAATGGGCTTTTTGAGGGGCCACCTGCCACTCAATGTCTTTTTCTAGACCAGAAGTAGCATTCCAAGCTGCTCTTCCAGTGAGAAGTTAAGTGGGATCTGCTCTCTCGGCAGTGAATCCTGTCTCCATCGCTGAGTGAGACCTTGGGCAAACGGTCTTTCCCAGAGCCTGTTTTGCCACCTGTAAAATAGTCCTGATACCATTCCATCCCAGAATTTTTTTTTTTTTAAGAGGATACGCAAAAGCTCTTGGCATAGTTACTATCCCTTCACTATGATTACTTTTTCTCCTGCTCTGATCCTAGTTGGCATCTTGCTGTGCTGTTTGGAGATAAGTGATTCTGCTTGGTTCCCTCACCTGAAGCTCTCCACTGTCTTCTTTCTATGGGTAGGAGAGCTGTGGTGAGGTATGCAGACCTTCGTAAACTTCTGTAAGTCCCTGCAACTCTTCAAAGAGACGAGAGCAGATACTCTTAAGTTAAACTTTCTTCACAAGGTAAAAACAGTGGGACTCCCATTAAGAGACTGTACAACTGAGGCTGAGACGCACATTTGTCTTGTGTGTGGACACGAGTGACTACTGATCAGTGATTTGCCCCTGGGTCTCTGCCCACAAATGGTTGTAATTTCAGACTCTGGGTGTTGCCGCAGGGCAGGCTTCTGTAGCTGAGGCGGTGAAAAGATTGGTTCTGAGTCCTTCTAGGTTAGTAAGAGTGTGGCTAGAGTTGTCACCTCTGTCCTCTATAACATGTGAATTGCAGTGGCCTTGGTCTGGAGAGAGGGGTTTGTCCTTGGTTAGGTCAAGCACACCCAATTTAATACTTGGCTTTCCTTCACCGTTCCTCTCAGCTTTGCTTGCCTCTTAACTTCGGATTCTTAGTTTTAAGTGTAGACAACTCGGAAGTGGGTGTTCAGTTGCTGCTGCGCTTGTTCCTTCCTGTGCCCTTCGATCTGTGAGCTTTTGTTTATTGCCTACTCATGTTCCATAGCCTGCTGTTCCTGCTCAGATGCCACCGTAAGTCTTTAAGACTCCTGATTTGTTTTGACTTCTCAGAAATAAGACTACTTGGTATTCTCAGTGGCCTTTAGTGTTTGTTAATCATGATCCTGTTCTGTAAGCTCAAAATCTACATATTACACGTGTATTACGTATTACTAACATTATATTAGTTTTATATATATAAAATACTTGAGTTCCTATAGCTGAAGCTTTATCTAACCAGTGACCTTGATTTGGGAATCCTGTTAAAAAGTTGCTTCATGCTTGCTGTAGGGCTTTAGACAAATAATTTAACCATACTCACTGGACCTAAATTTATCTTAATCTAGAATATAAGGATTGAATTAGATGAGACATTTTCCAAACCTTTCTGTGGAATTGGTTGGAGTGGGGATGGGAATGGCAGGAAGGCTCAGTGGCAGGTAGGACCCCAAGCTCTGCATTCACTCAAATGATTATTTTGTTACTAAAGGCTTTTGCTATTAAGTTGGAAAAGCACTGGCCTAGATGGTGTGATTGCCTCCAGCCCTGGCATTGTGTGACCCCTTCCAGCAGTAGCCTCTACTTCTAAATTAGGTTAGGCAAGGATACCTAAGCTGTAACACAAGTAGGCCCAAACTCATGGCACTCAAAGTCCCCCGCAGTCTGGTTCCTGGTATTTGTCACCAAGGCCCTGGGCTGGCTGGCCATGCCAGTGCCCTTGTCCCTTTGCTTCTGTTCAAACTGTTCCCAGCAGCACGCATAATATTTATAAGCATCCTTTCCCCATTCAGTCCCTCCCAGTCTTCAAAAGACTGTAGTGTAAAAGCATCGTGTCTTTTCAGAAAACCTTTTCTCATTAGTGTTCCATGTCTTCCCAAAGTACTTTCTCCACCCTGGTGGCTCAGTACACTTGGCCTTTCTGGTACGTGTGTGTGTGTGTGTGTGTGTAAAGCTCAGAGAGGGTAGCTCAGTACACTTGGCCTTTCTGGTACGTGTGTGTGTGTGTGTGTGTGTGTGTGTAAAGCTCAGAGAGGGTGGCTCAGTACACTTGGCCTTTCTGGTACGTGTGTGTGTGTGTGTGTGTGTGTGTGTGTGTGTGTGTAAAGCTCAGAGAGGGGCAGGACCTTCATTTCTTAATTCGCCATCACCCCAGTGGCTAGAATTGTACCTTTCTGAAAGTGACGTGGAGGGGCGCCTGGGTGGCTCAGTCGGTTAAGCGGCTGCCTTCGGCTCAGGTCATGATCCCGGGGTCCTGGGATCGAGCCCCATGTCCGGCTCCCTGCTCAGCAGAGAGCCTGCTTCTCCCTCTCCCTCTGCCTGCCACTCCGCCTACTTGTGCTCTCTATCTCTCTGTCAAATAAATAAATAAAATCTTAAAAAAAAAAAAAAAAGAAAGTGACGTGGACCTATCATAGAGCTCAAAAACTCTTTTCTCTTTCAGGATCGAATCATCAATTTAGTTGTTGGCAGCTTAACATCCTTATTGATTCTAGTAAGTATGTTTATTTTGTGTCTCACCCACGCTCTTCGCCAAAGTTTTTTTGAAAGCCTCGGTATTGTGGTTCAGTTTAACACAGAAAAAATACAAGAGGCCAGTACATGAATCTGTGGAGTATTTTAGTCACAGTCTAGTATTCAGTTTTATACCACTTGAACTGCAGTTGACAACAGGAATACCCCCCAGTTGAGTATATGAAATAGCCCATGTCAAGTAAGTAGTTATTTCTGAGTCTGCCATGTTTCTGTTTAGTAAATTTGTAACTTGTCAGTGGCACCAGCAATTCCCCTCTGTATATGACCCACAACTCCCCATTCCTGCTAATCCCTTAAGTTTATTTTGTTCCTAAAAGCACACGCGTTATCCTTTAAAAAAGATTATTTGGTCCTTATTCTTTACCCTGTATAATGTAGCTTGGTACTCCTGCTGTAAAATACAGCGATAGTTCCCATAGTCTAAAAAGGGCATTTTTATATCACATTTCATTAAATCAAAGAGAATTTTAGTGGTTTCATTGACATCTTAATAAAAAGAATGAGTATAATGCTTTATTTGTGATAGAAACAGAACTCCAATGTATCAGAAACCTATCTCAGTATGTCCCAAAATGTTCAAAAAACCATTTTGGTTTTAATTTTTGTTGGTGTATGCAAGATAACATAACAAAGGTTAAAACTTTTCCCAGTGTAATCCTTAATCCTAGGAATGAGGTTTAAATGCTTTCTAATCTTTTTGTCAAGAGGTTATTTTGAGCTTCACTAGTTTGATGAGCTATGATGTTTTGTCTCCTTTCATAGTGGAGGAAAAGGATACGAAAAGGAAGTACTAAAAGAAGTAACATACTGGGACAGATTTACAAACACTCTACTAAATATTAACATTCCAGAAGGCAAACCTGGTGGTAGATACTATTTTACAATGTGAAGTGTTTCATAATAGGACATTGCTTAAACTCCAGTCTAACCAAGGCCTGACACAATTTCTTTTCATACAGGTAACGCTGATCAGTGCTTTTGTTTTCCCTCAACTACCTCCAAAACCTTTGAATATATTTTTTGCTGTCTGCATCTCTTTGAGTAGTATTACTGCCTGCATTCTTGTGAGTACTATTTAGAATTTAAAATTGAGTATCCTTGAGGGCTGAAGGTTGCAGTGTATACGTAGGACAGATTCCCAACCTTGGGTCTGTAAGAAATGGTATGTCTAGTTACCCGTCCCCACCTCAATGCAAAGGATGTCGGAAGTCTTAGTATTAATTGGCAGATTTTTTGTTTCTGGAATCAGGAGTTGTTAATTCTAAAGGGAACCTTTGAAAGTTAAAAAAAAAAAAGTGGGGAGGGGAAAAAAGTTAAGACTTGGGTAGCCAAAGCTTTAGTTTAATTTACCTAATACATCGTCCTTCGAGGACTGCCTACAGGCCCAGCAGGATTTGGCAAATGCCATTACTGCTCTAAAGGGAAGAGATACAGCGTTCTGGATTTACTTCTAATTACAGAATTAGTCTATTTTAATCTCTGTGCTTATCTCCCCAAATGAAAGTAATTAACACCAAGAACCTCCTGGGAAATCTTAAGCTACAGCTAGCTATATCCTTGTCACAAGAATGTACAACTATTTAGCATAAAGATGCTTTTCCTTTACATAAAGAAACAAAGACGGTGATAGATCCTCACTTAGCTATTTACCAATTGTTTAGTCATTAATTACTTGGCTGTTGTTTTATTTCCCTTGAGGAGAGGTAGAACCAAAACTATAAACCTTTAAAAGCAGTAGTTTTGACTCACATAGGGCTTACATCACCATTGTAATGTGCTTATCTCATTATTTTTATTCTGCTCTACTCCTTTGCTCTGAGAAAGAGTTGGCCCGTCTAATTCTGGAGTCTTTGGAACAAAACTACCAGAGATGGCCCTTCTTACTCCCAGCCTAAAGCCAGGAGTGACTAACATGATCTAGTTTTGTATAAAAACTTACAATGTATTGGCAACCTGACTCTGTAGTTAAAGGAATTTAAAAGTTGTCATCCCTTCCAGGACCAAAGAGACCTGTACCTTTTTACTCAAATACATTTAAAACAAGACCTACAAAGTATACATTCTTGGATGCCTTGTCAGTGATTGGATGACTACTGGTTTGAACAGAAAAAAGGTAGCTGAGAAAGCAGGAACAAGTATGATCTTGGATGTGGAAATTTGGTACTACTAGAATTATAAAGAGAAAAATTACATTCTGGCCACATTGGTTTCAGAAATGTATACTAACATAAAGACTGTCTCAGTGGGGGAAAGTATATATGGATGAAATTGGTCACAATTGAAAAAGAATTAGTTGTATTTAAAAATTTTCATGTCAGGCCTAGTGGCTATTACTTAAAACTCTTATGTAATTCTTCTTCTTTTAGATCTACTGGTATCGACAAGGAGACTTAGAACCGAAATTTAGAAATCTAATTTACTATATCTTATTTTCTATCATCATGTTATGTATATGTGCGAACCTGTACTTCCATGACGTGGGGAGGTGAGGCTGCCAAGGAGAAATACTTACCAGGTCTCTTCAAAGCTATACATTAGGACTGTGAGTCAGAGCCGGGTAAGCTATGCTTAAGAATCTCCTGCACAAGTCTGATACATGATTTTCATGTTAATTGTAAATCTAAAATTCCCTCTTGCAGGGGAGACATAGCCTAGATTGCTTTGCTTTTTCTTTAAGGAGGTGGTGTTGCACCTAAACATTCCAACCCTTAAAGCTCAAAGGGCACAAGCAATTTTCACTTTTGAAATTAGACTTTTTATAATGTAAGTGCATGGCGAAAAGCTATGTAACAATCTTGAATTTTAAGACAAATATTCTTTTATTTCTGTTAAACTGAATATACAATTATTGTTCCCTAGGCAACCAACTTTTGCTTATAACTACAATTTCACATTAACAAAACACAGACGGTGAAAAGACAACTTTGATTGTGAAGACCTAATTACAATAATAAATAAAATAATTTATACAAGTTTTTTTTTTTTTTGTGACTTTTCTGTAGGGGTCATGTTCATTAAAGCCCTAGAGGCTAATTTTGGCTTCACCTTCTCTAATACATGAATGACTCTTGATCTCTTTCATAACAGAAGCAAATTTTTTTTAAATTGCCTGAGAGGGAGAAGTTATGTCACACCCCACCAGCTGATGCACTAAAGTGAAGGGCAGACTCTGATACCTTCCTCAACTATTTCCTGGGTAATTTGTATAGCAAAACATGTAAGAGTCATAGTATAGGGTAGGCAACCTTAACTTCCTTTCCCATTTAATTTTACTTCAAAGTGCTAACTTTGTAAACTGACAACAGTGGGTTCTGAAGGGGTGAAAACTCTAGCTTCTGGTGAGCTGTGTTGCTACCCTCTTCCATATTCCCTTTATAAGTAATAAAAAACCTGTAGTGAATGTTCTTAATTCTTATAATGCTTCTTTGTGTACCCAGCCTGAATCAGCTCCCACTGCCAGCAATGGGTAAACCAACAGTAACGGCCACACAATGCCCTCCTAGGTCTCTGTACGGGATGCTGGGCACCTTTCAAACTAAGGGTACTTAACGTTTCTGAGCGTCACTGGTAAGCGCTACACCATGTTGATGGGATGTCTCCGAAATACGAACCGGCCTACTTGAGACTGGATAGAGCCATGTCCGATCTTTAGAGATGAATATGACTGCTTTGTAAAACGAAGTAGATAAGCTTTGGTGACTGTAAACTTCTCTCAGTAGCTGAAGTGAATGAAATTCCCTGCTGACAATGAACACCAATCACAGGGATCTACGCAGTTAAGACCTCCATACTCAGTTTATCTACACACTGTCCTAAGACTGACCTCAGATGGTATATTTAAAGGAGGTAAATAGTCATAGCAGCAACATGTATGTGGCTTAAGCACTGTAGCTATTTAAAAGCCAAAGGAATGGTGAATTAAGCCTCTTGGGAGTTGCTCCTATTTCTTTGGAGATGTTGTAATTAACAGTGTGGCTTCTCTGCCTGAGCTACCTGTCTCTTAAGAATTACCTAATGACAGTTGACCAAATCCTCAACATCCTTTGAGTCTTCTGAAACAGGACTGCCCAAAGATGATCCAATGATATTTGATTCTTCTCGATGATGTTGAAGTATGGGATCTGTAATGAGTTAAGTCTTAAGTAAGTTTACATGTATGTACTCTAATCCATGTCAAGAAGGTATAGTAACTACTCGACCAAAGTGCAAAATCTTAAGATGACTACTGTTGGATCAAGTAGCCTGATGTTTCCCTTAAGATTTATCAGGCACATGACGGAGTTATATCACAGTACCTGTTAGTGTTGTCAAAGGCAAGACAGATTCAGTATCTATAACATCAGATGCCTGGATAAAGCCATGAGGTGAAGGAACGATAAGTATGGTTTCATCATCAATGGCTGTTTGATCAACTTGTTCTTCTATGGTAGGAGACTCTAGATCCTAAACAGTAGCAATTAAAAAAAAAAAACAAAACATTCTGACTCCTATTTCTTAGTTTTCCTTAAGATCCCAAACACGTTTAGGTTTAAAAGGACTTCACAAACATTATCCCATTTTATAAAGAAAAGAAAATTATAAAGCCTAAAAATGGACAAAACGGAACTTAAGGAATTCAGTTCTAGGTCCCCTGAACGTAGGAGAAACAACGCTGTTACACTGGGTAAGTAAGGTTGCTAAGCTGTACCACAAAGACCTACTACTAACCACGCACCTGAAAATGGTTCCATAGGTCCCAACAAACAAGTCTCAATCTATTGGAAGGGTATGGGGGAAAAGTTTTGGTGCTAAGGCTGAGCAACACACTGCCGTCTCATACTTGTGAGGTCATAGGTAGCGTTTGCATCTGATTTTGTGTCCAGAGAAAAAGGGAAGTTGGTGTAGGACCCCCTCCCCCCCATAAATTATTGCTAGGCTTTTTCCAAAATGAAGGTTTAAGGCTCAAGGCAAGAACCCAGAGGGTGTTCCCTTAACTGCAACTTACCTCAGTAACATACGCACGGGCTAAAGGAGATGACTCCTCTTGTTTAAGGTCGGTGTCAGAGATTCCTTCCGCTCTGACCATAACACTATTCATCAGTTCTGTGCTATTTTGGTCACCGAATCTGGATACATGAGCATCATTAAATGATGGCTCTACAGTTATCTTAGGCTGATGAATTTCATCTGGGAAAGTGTCTGCTTCTAGGGCATCTGGAGGCTCAGGAAAATCAGATGAGTGAATATCACTATCTACTGTCAGTTCTGCTTGGGATATGGAAGAAGTGATGTCTTCCGTGGCAACAGTCTGAATGATGACTCGTGGTGTGTGACACTGCACCGTGACGTTGTCACTTGTGTTTAACAAATGTTCTGGCTATAAAATGTCAAAGAAAATGATCAATGGCAAAATGAGAAAGTCCAAACCAGACTTCAGTTATAGGTGACAACTACCATTTACAGGTGGCACCTGCCTGTCCCTCCCCTGCCCTCTCACCTCTGGAACTGCAGTGGTCTAGGACCTCCCCCCAATCATTCCATCTCATGTAAGGAGACACACGGGGGTAAGGGTTATACCCCAGTAAAGGCAGAGTAATGGTGTTGTAAAACTATGCTCCTAAGACAACAGCAGTAGGAAAAATTGTTTAAATAAGTGGACTCTATTAGTTCTGGCTCTTAAACTTAGTGGCATTTGATCCTGGTCCCTAACAGGTACTCAAATACTTAAAACAGACTACATAATCCATTTCTCCCCTAGACCTATTGTTATTATTGAAGGCACATGGGTCCTCATAGTATTAAAAACAAAAAGTTTCTGGTGACACTTATCAGCCAGTCTTCTCTACAGAAACTAGAAAAATCAAGGAACTGATGTAACATACGGATAAAGCGTGAACAATGATCTGTTCAGGAGAAGCAGGTGCAGCAGCTGTCAGGGTTACTGTAGGACTAGCCGTCAGAGTGAGGGGAAGGCCTTGGCTTGAGCTTGTCTGAAGTAGGTAGGTGCCTGGAGTGCCAGTGGGCTGTAAATGGAAAGACTGAAGCAAAAAAATTAAGATCAACATAGGTGCAACAGACTGAGTAAATAAGCTTACTTAAGTCTAGCTTTATATCCAAAATGGGGTCTTTAATTTACGAGCCACAAATGTACTTCCCAATCCTGAAGGTGCCCTCAAGTAACAAAATGAAGAGTGTAATACTGACTTGTCCTACGTCCTTAAACTTGGAGGTTAAACAGAGAACCTTGATCCTGCTCTTCACTCCCATGTATTTCTATGGTCTGGTCTTAGCCATTTATTTCAAGGCACCAAGACATGGTAGCATAAGCCACTGTGTCCAGTGCAGTAACCCGCACACAGTCTTCCTTCACTGTCTGTCTAGCATGTAAAGAATTGGCACTCTCCCCACTTTTTAAAAGTTTCACATTTTTGAAAAGGTACTACAGAGTTTACTTGAACAGATTTTTCCCATAGTATAATTTTAGGAACTATTTTTTATACTAAGGAGAAATGTACAGAGATAGTAATTAGTGTTCTGAATGAAAAAGAGTAACTTTGAAAAGCTGGTTAACTGATAATAAGTTTATCTTGATAGGTTTCACAGAACTGTCACAAAACTATTCAACTTCTATGCTTGATAATTTGAGTCCGGTTTATCCTACTCTCCCAAAGGGAAAGTACTTGCACTTACAGGGTGATGTTGAAGTCCTAGAGCCTGTGGTCTTTTGTACTGATGTTATAATAGCTCTCCTGGTACTAGCTCAATGAAAGTAAGTTTCCTTATTGCTAAAGCAGGCATAATAACTACCTCAGGGAAGGGGTTGTGGGCATTACAGATTATTACAAAATGGTGCCTGGCACACAGTAGGATTCAAGTAGGACTCAATTTCTTTCCTCCCTCTCCATAGAAGTAAAAGCTGATCATTTACAATTTACAATTAGTAAATTAGATATGGTCAGATAGTAAATACTTCACGTATTAAATATATGCATTTTATTTCAGTTCCTGTAATGTTCATGATTTTTTTTTGAAGCTGAGGCAATATCATCCTTTATTATTTAGGACAGAAGTCTCTAAATATTTGTGACCCAAATAAGTAAAAACCTGAACACATATACTCTAAGTATATGTATGTATATTATTTGGCCAGGGGGAAGAGAGGAGGTGGCCCAAAAGAAAGTTTTCAACCTGTGACAAAGGGTTATATTACACATCCCTATTTTGGAGACCACAGGATTAGGAAGTGGAAGCTTAGGTTAAGTAAATTGCTAGTAGAGGTTCCAAAGTTGTTCTAAAAGAGAACCTTTAGCCATGTCGACTATCCTCATGGGATCTGACTGTGCAGATGATAAACTTTTGCACTAATAGCCCTATGTTTTTCACAGCAAATAAAGCTTGACATAATTTAAATAAAACCTACTTTATATTTTCTTCCTGAAAAATGAGCTAATTCTGGGTATTACCCATTTTATAAAACAGGACAAGAATGGAGACTTAAAAAGTTACCCTACTTCACCCAAAAGAAACGCCATTCAAATTAGCCATCTTGGTCCTTAGCTCCCCAAAACCTCTTAGCATAGGCAACCAGTAATCTTTTTGTCTCTACAGATTTGCCTATTTTAGACACTTCAAATAAATGGGAGTCAAACACTCTATGGTATTTTGTGGCTAGTTTCACTTAGCATAACATTTTCAAGGTTCACCCTTGGAGCATGTATTAGTACTTTGTTCTTTACTGCTGAATAAATGAATTATTCAGAACTGATGGCTCAGATGTTAACTATACTGTTTCACCTTCAGAAGAACTACAAGGTTCTTTTGTAAAGTGGCTATACCATTTAGGACTGGGACTTTTAAATTCTGTATCCCCAAAGGCCAGTACAATAAACTTTTTGGTTATAGATGGTATTTGTTTATGACTCAATACAAATCCATAGCATGCACCCTCCTCATTAAGCCCTGTCACGGTCATATGTAAAAAGAGCACGTTATTGGTTTAAACCTCTACAGATGAAGAAAAAGTGGAAGTCTGATTTATGTCCTCATTTAACGATCTGGCCTCAAAAACATGGACATAGCTGCACTGAAGGCCAATCATGTTTTTATTTCATTTGTTTATATGGTAACAGTGCTAAAACCAGTGATTTTTCTTACGCATAAAATGCCCGATTTCTGTTTTGTGAAGTGTTACTCACTGGAAGAATCTCAAATGCCTGTAGTGTTCCACTGTTTAGTGTTATTGTTTCCGAGTCAACAGTAGCAGCAGGGGACTCTGTTGAAGCTGTGGTAGGAACAAGGACAACAAAATAAAACACGTAGTCTCATAGTGAATAATTTGCCTGGAAACTGGAAGTCATTTGCATTTCTTACGAGAAGGAATCTAACAGATTTACCTGGGATGGCACAGGTTGGTGGTTAGCAAACCATGGCTCATATCCAAATCGAGCCCACGACCAGTTTTTGTAAAAAGTATTTATAGGAACACGGCCACACCTATTTATTCTCCACAGTTGCTTCTGTACTATAAGGGCAGAGTTGACTAGCTGTTACAGAGAGTATCTGCTAAGCCTTGGTAGAGATCACAAAATAGTTCTAGAAGAGGAATACCCTAAGAACTAACTTACAAGTCAATAGGAACTTGGTAAAAAATAAATTTTCCTGGACAATCTGATAAGCAGTATGGATTCCTAGAACGTTAGTCCCTCAAGACCAGTCTTCTGTTCCAGCAGCATTATTCCCAAGCAAATAGCTTGCTTTGAACCTACTAATGTTCAGAGACTATCTGTCCTGCCTACCTCATGTAGTTGTTGGGAGGAACCACAAACATGAAATATAAGATAGTATTATTTCAGGGGCACCTGGGTGGCTCAAGTCAGTTAAGCGTCTGCCTTCAGCTCAGGCCATGATCCCACTGGGATCGAGTCCCATGTCGGGTTCCCTGCTCAGTGAGGAGTCTGCCCTCTGTGCAACTCCTGCCCCGGGTTTGTGCTCTGTCTTAAATCTCTTAAAAAAAAAAAACAAAAAACAAAAAAAAAACCCCACATTTGGCTTCACAAGTGTTCAGAATGGTTTGATCCCTTATCCAGCTGAATTCCTGAGACCAGACGAAATCCAGGTCTCCTACTCCTCCGCCATCTCGCTCCGCCCAGCCCAGAAGAACACATTTGGGAGACTGAACAGTGCTTTAGAGATCACACAGTATATAATCTCTTTATGGGTGTGTCAGTTGAGGCTTTAGACTTGAGCAGTGTTGGTTATACCTGATCAAGGTTATAAGGAATTAAGACTAGACGAAACGTGGATCTCGGTGCTTTCAATTGCACGTGTAGTTAAATCCATGTGAAAAAGAATTTGGAATCATCTTGTGCAGTGTTTATTCCGACTAAAATACTTCTCAGTTGGAAAGGAAATGAGACACGTTTCAAAAGAAACACACCTGATTCATGTTACTATTTCTCTATCTGATGGAATCTTAAGATCATACCTAGAATAATTTAAAGTGATTCCAGATAAATAACCTTCATCATGGGTAAGCAAACTATGGGCAGGGGCAGATGTGGCTCAAGACTAAGAATGGTTTTTACATTTTTAAAAGATTGTTTAAAAACCAGAAAATTCCACAAAGACTTATGTGGACTGCAGTCTAACGTTTATATTTACTATTCTGGCTTTAAAGTTTGCTAGTCCCTGACTCCTAACATAAAGGAAGAAACAATCATGAGATTTTAGCCTGAATGCAAAGAATAACTGATATGGTATAAAACTCTTACCAACATTTCTTGCTGGAAGAAATAAAATTACATATTTAAAAAAAAGCCATCCTGTGAATATTAAGGTACCAAATCTAAAATGTCTGCATTCCCCGTAAGTACAGTCACCAAACAGCCCAGGAGAGTTCTAACAATCTCTGTGCACAATCTATATCCAACAGCTCTCATATTTACGGTGGACCAGTAATTTCAGTTGCTTTGTAATTCTTCAGGCTATAAAGTTAAATAAGCAGAGGGCTAAAGAAAAATTCTTCATGCATTATCACACTGGTAGAAAGCTAAAGCAAATACCCAAACTTAAATCAGAATTTTAAGACAGGCATGATTAGTTTAAAGGTCCCCAAGGTAACTTTGATAGTCATTGGATATATGAATATATATAGTGTCACCACAACCAGTAGACAGCCCAGTGATTCTCAAAAAGTGAAAATCCTTAGGGTGTTTTTTATTTGCCATAGTGATTAGGAAGTACTACTGCAAGGGACACTGAGCATCCTGCAATGTGTAGGACAGCCCTGCCAACAACGAATTATCTCACTCAAAATGCCAATAATCCCAATTGAGAATAACATACAGCAACTGGTATACTCTTGGTAATGACCTTTCCATAGGCATGGCATTTAGGTAGACAAAAGAAATGAGAAAAAAGTGAAGAACCATCTGGTTCTGAGAATTTTATTCTCCTTCCTTTTCTGTTACTCTACCATGGAAAAAACTATCAACTTGGCTTAGATTGCAGGAAATAAATTTCTTCTCCCTATAACAATTGTTCGGTTCTCATAATCTCATTAAACACAAAAAATATCAGAGGCAAAGGAAAAAAAAAGAATAAAAGAGTTCCCACAGGAAACTGGCTCTTTACTTCCTGAAGAAAATCTTCAATCTCATCAAAATCATTTCTTCTACACACGACTTCAAATCCACCCCCAATTTGTGTGTCTCTGGTGAATTACTACAAATGATGTGCCACCTTAGGACCGCTATTTCCTTGCTCAATTGTAAAATGCCTTAGAGTGCCTCTGTCAACTTGCACAAATTCCTGTCAACATTCTAGAAGAATGAAAGGTGTTAGAGCTGTTACCAAATCATACAGGTCCAATAGCAAGGAGTCTCCAGTAAACACTTACAGACATGGGTGATCTGGACTGGAATCTGCAAGGCTGTCATGGGGCTTGGAGAGATGGCTGTATTGTCTTCCAAGCGGGCGACTCTGATCTGAACATGCTGGACACTGGAATTGGAATTACTGTTTGGAACTCCAGATCCTGATTTATTCTCCAAAAGCGTTGGGTTGTTTTTTTGATTCTCATGTAACTGTTTAAGACCTTTTATTAAGACTGAAGGGAGATGGGTAGACAAAAAGAACATTGGTTCTCCGACAGACCACCATCTAAGCAGCAAGGGAGGTGGGGGTAAGGAGGGAAAGTATTTGGAATAAATAATTGTACACTGCATGTGAGATCTCAGCAAAATAACAATAAAAATATTTTAAAGCTGCAACCCGTCTGGAAATTTCTGGAAACATTATCCATCACAAGAAATTTAAAAAATTCCTAACATAATGTTATTCTTGCCACCTAAGATACATTAAAAAAACAGCCATTGTGAGGAACATGAAAATAAAACCTTCACTATGTCCTAGGGCTTCAGGATAAAATTCTTACTATTTAGGAAGAATATTGTTAATGCAAAGTAGCTTATTTCCTTTTTTAAGTGAATAGTGTACTTTTCCTCCACACACACCAAGTACTCAAGGATGCTTGACTGTTTTAGTTTAACTCACAACTCCAGAGTAGCAGCTCATTTTTTCCAAACAGTAATACGCAACCACCTTGAATTCTTGTGCAGGAAAGTCAAATCTAGACTTGCCCCATTCTACTAGTCAGGATAAGCTACCAGTGCTCTCAGGTGATAACTGCAATCTGGGTGGGTTCATGCCACACTAGTATTCACTCACTCTTCCGGTTTTAACATCAGATTTATAAATTTATAACTACTTAATTTTTAAAAAATCTTATTTTCATCAAGCCAAAGTTCTTCAGCATTTAATTTTCCTTGGGAAAAATGGTGCACTATACTAAGGGGAATGAATTTGATTGCCTTAATTAAAGGGACTGGACAACTTAGTTTTTGCACCTTGGTGCAAAGCAGGCTGCTATGCCTCACTTTTAAGCAAACCCAACTTAAGATCCCTAGATTTACATAATAAATGAATTATAGATTTAGTCTTTATACTATAAAACCACCAAGAAAATCTCTAAATGATAAACCCAGTTGGAATACGTGAAATTATTCAACACACAAAAGTCGATTCAAACCTAAGTTTTCAGAAATCCATTTTTGTACACAATGTGTAAAACTGTTTTCTTCTTCACAGTTTATATGAGAACAAGAATGTGTATAAACGTGTATATTTTAGTCTTAGGTGCTTTGAGAATTACACACCACATCAATTCCTCAAGGGAAGAAAAGACAGTTACCCAAAGAAATACAGGAGATATTTAAGTGAAGATCTACTAAGATTCGTAACTCTTTAGCTGAGGCAAAGAACTTCTGACTAAGTGAGTTTTGAGGAGTAAATATGGTAAGACGAGGGAAGGACTTAAGAAGCAAATAATACGTTACCAGGGAATGAAACATCCTTATGATTTGCAATTTGCCTTTTGATGGTCCACCATTTACTTCGAAGCCATTGTGGTGAACGGACACTGCTCCATCCCTCCGCTAACAGATCCCAGTTGATGTCATTTTCATCAGCTACATCAAGCTCTGCTATCCTACAGGTTACAAAACAAACATCTGTTAGAATCTGTTAATGGATTTCTCTGGAAGAACCCTCCTCTGACTACACATGATGGCACTGGCAATAAAGGGGACAGCAGCTTTTGTCACGGAGAAGCTACTGTTAACTACATGGGAAAGGATTTCAAGGGTGCAGAACTGCTCCCAGAGCTGAGACCTATGACTGAGCACTAGGCAAGAGCCTTTTGTTAATGGTACAAGCAATGGGCCAGGCCGTGAACAGTCAGAAGCCGATGAAGCACTGTAAAGGCAGGGGAGTAGCTAAAGGTTAGAAGTGGGTAAGAACAGGGTTAGTTATATAGTGTTTTGCCATGTTTTAGAGTGTGTCATAGCAAGTTATTTCCTAGATCTGAGCTTTTCCATGTCTGTAATAAAAATGTTGAGAAATGAGCTATTTGCAGATGACTGGTTAAAAGAAGTATATTAAAAACAAAACCCAAAATAAAATGCTAGAAAGACAAAAACAATACTCCAGCAGCAACCAAAACAAAAACCACCAAAATGATAGTACCACTCAATCGGGGGTATGAATGGTCTGTTTTCTAGCTTCAACTGTCATGATGGTTTTCATTTTCAGGAGGGAGTAGCTTTTATTGCTTCAGTGTCTCAAACATTTTCTTGTTGGTATTTCTGCCCACTTGAATCACTGAGTCTTAATGGTTATACTGACTAACTTAAAAAAAAAGGTAAGTGCCTGACTGGGGCCAGTGGGAAGGTGTGGGGTAACTGCAGACTGGGCCCCCTTCTTAGCAATCTTAGCACAGGAGCCCAAGATTGAAGGGCATGGAGACTGAAGAGCCCTCTTCCCCTGCACATGGAGCCCCTCCGCTAGCACTGAGGCACATTGGTGGGACAGTGGCAAGCTGCAGGGCCACTGTCTGTGCCGTACCTGTTCTGTGGACAGAGAGAGGACTTCAGTCTCCACGCCTTCAATCTGGTACTTTGCACGAGCACTAAATCCACTAAAAAGGAACAAACACAAAACAAAAAAAAAAGAGCTCAATATGAAATGCATAGGATCTGAAAGATCCTCCATGGATCCTCTCTCTACGGAAAGGATGCTTTTCAGACATTAGGCATCTAGGGAAACCAAAAGAGGAAATACCACAATCAAGACAACTACAGCTATTAAGCAGCTTTTGTTATTAAAGGACTTAATGACACAAACCTAAGGATGAGATTGATTTCATCTTCCTTGGTCCATTCAGTACCTCCACTCTGTTTCCAGTTCAGGTAGTTGAGCCATTTAGAACGACACTGCTTTTCTGAGCGGGTCCCGACTCGCTCTGCCACAGCTGCCCATGACACGCCCTGTGTCACTATGTCACCTGGCTCAGTGCTTGTCAATTCATGAACCACCTCTGCAAGTCTCTTTTCCTCTTCTTCCGTCCACTTCCCTGAAAGAAGGAAATCATCTAGACCACTACTGCTACTTTTTTTTTTTTTTGCAAACCAGATTCAGCCCTGTATTTCCAAGGACTGATGGAAGTACGCAGCAGCACCAAAAGTTATTTCTGAACGACCCTGGGACGGGAATCTGCACATATCTACTAAGACGGTTGCGCCTGACTAGCCCAGTAAGGTTCTTGATTACAAAAGAAGATATAGAATCCTACTAGAAAATACTGACCAACTCCTTATGGAAAGAAAAACTATGCAATACATACCTAGAAAAAATTATACACTGTCAAGTTGCACTAATCCTAAGTGGGAAGAGCTTCATGGTAAGCTCAATGGAGATCCTTCATTAGAGGAATGAATGATGAGAGACAAGTGGAGTAACTCCTATGGGCTCCTACCCACTTAAGTAAAAATGGAAACTAGGTTTATACCGTCTCCTGTCCCCACTACCCCAACTCTAAGATACTGTGATAAAACGGAAGTCTGAGACTGGTATTCACACGATTTTACTCCAGGTTTTCCTAAAGCCATAAACCAGTAATGACACCAAATGATCCTCTTGGTCTTTTCTTAAGGAACTTGAGCAGAAAAACATTTTTTTTATCCTTATACTTCTGTTTCCATTTTGTTACTAGTAGCTAAAAATGTCTAGAAAATTTGAAAAGAGCTGTGTGCTTGCATCAGGGATTCATTTATTGAACTTCTATTATGTTCTAGGCACAGTTCTGGATACCATATATTCAAGACAAAGTCCTGCTCTTCTACTTAGCATGGCCACAAAAGGGGTTCTGTACTCACAGTGCCTTACATAAAACTCTGGGGTCAAATCCTAAATCTAGAGCTCCTATTCCTGCTTCATTCATTAAGCTGTCATTAACCACAGAATGACAAGAGTTGGTGGGATTTATGTTCTCAGTGCCTTGCAGGTCACAGGGCTGGTGGAATGAATGGTTAAACAGGAAATAGTCCCGATTCCACTTTGGTGGGGTAGGGACGTGAAAAAAGAAAATATATAACCTGGAAGCTTAACTTGGGAACTATTTTTCTGATTGAAAGACTGAGCAGATTGTGGCTCCTTCAGAGAATTTGAGGGCTAAAAGGGAACTATGAGATCACAGTTCCCTTCTCATATATGAGAATTACAGATCACCTCTTCTAACTCTTCATTTTAGAGGAGACTGAGGCTCAGAAAAGTTATGTGAGAGCTAATGCCGGAGCCTCAATACTGTTGTTGGTCACAAAGGGTGGGTTTAACAGTATCATCAGTGCATTTGTATATATTAAGAGTTAAATAGGCATTTGTGGTCTGTACTAGAGACGGAAACACTAATGACAAGTCTTTTCTATGGAAAAATATACTTGTTTGAAATAAGCAAACCAGAGCCACAGCACTGAAAGATAACTTTTTAAGATTTTATAAACATGAGTGGATAAGCTGTTGTTAACAGAAGCTCAACAGTTAGATGGGCTTAAATTAAAACTACTTCCTGGGCGCCTGGGTGGCTCAGTTGGTTAAGCGACTGCCTTCGGCTCGGAGTCCTGGGATCGAGTCCCACAACAGGCTCCCGGCTGAGCGGGGAGCCTGCTGTCACCTCGCACAAAAGCACAAAAATGAAGGATTACTCGGGCCTACAAAGCGTGAAGAAAAAGGAAGACTAGAAAATAAAATGTGAACTCAAGTGAATGACAAATTTCTTTCCAGAAGAGAAGAGAAAGCAGGATGTGACGGGGTGGGAAGCTCCGATGGAGACAAGAGCAGCCCATCGGCAGTGCTCACAGTACCTGTGTTGCAAGTATCCTTCATCAGTCGGCACCGATCTTTGACGGAAGATGCGCTTCTTCCTAGCGCCGCCCCTATTGTTGCCCAGTCATTGCCATGCTTTATCCGGAGCCTAAAACAAGAGTCTGCCAATCAGCATTGGGTTCAACTGTTTTCTCCCTTTTAATTTCATCATTTATTCTTCATTCTTCTTCTTCCCATTTGACTGGTTTGGAAGTTGTGGGCAGCAATACTTTGAGAGCCAAAGTTTGAAAGTGTGGCCTTTTTTTGGGGTCCACAGTTGTCTGTGGGTGAAAAAAAAACAGGCAGCAATTGCCTTTTTCCTGGGTCAGAGAAGAAATAAGTAACTTGGATATGTGTTCAAAAAAGACCAAATTTCCCCTCAGGTTACTGACACAATCTCCCAGGCAATCCCCAGATTGTTCCCTTTTCAGTACTCCTAACGAGCTCTTCTCAGACATCTGAAAAAGTTTCCCAAGCTGCTACCATCATAAAGAGGATCAACCTTCAATTTTTTCCACGATCCATACAATCCATTAACCCATACTTTATGGCCCTACTCAACAAAGAAAATTATTTTTCCTGCGAAATAGCCTTCATAAAGTAGAGTTCGCCCAGACATTAAGTGAAACATTTGCTAAGTCACCATTCTAAACTAAGCATGTAGCACAACCCTGGTTTTCATCCTGGTATGTAAGTTCCTGGTATTTAGTCTTCAGGCCACCAAGAAGGCCATCTAATCTTCTGTAACCCTTATTAGTGGTCTGAGGACACATTTCATTCAGCGACTCACTATAGGAAAAGACGAAATTTATGGGCATGGCTACTCTGTGCATGTATGGATCTGAAAAGTTCTTTTTATGGTCAATCATGCTTATAGCAGGATTAAATTACACCAGTCTACTAAAAATCTCTAGACATTTTCCACAGTAAAAGTTTAAAAAACAAAGGTATTAGAAAAGTTAAAACCCAACTATCAGAATTCAGGAAAAGAAAAAAAATTTTAAACTTACTCCTTGAGCTTTTCAATTTCTTCAGGTGTATATCTAGAAATTTAAAGAAATTTTTAAAAAGATCAATTAAAACAAAGAATGCTAAAAAACCTTAATAAAAATCAGAATTTCACTTAGGGAGCCAAATGTCAAGTCACTTAGCATACTGATAATTTTTTTAAAGTAACCAATTTCAAAGTAAATTACTAAAAATTAAAACTAATTCTTCTATCTTCTTTTTTGTAAAAAAAATACTTTTAGCTATAATAAAAGTGAGCAATGTACATCTTTCTCTAGGAAAATTCAACATTTAAAACATACTTGCTCCTATTCTGCTTTAAATCTTCCATTATTTCAAAACTGGTTTCAGGCCCTCTAATATAGCTAAGCATGACATTGTAAACCACAGGCAAAATGCAAATCTATGGTAAATTCTCACAAGGCACCAAAAAATTTAAAAAACTTCTCTTCATTTCCCCTATCCATGCATGGGTATCTGCCACACTCTTGCTCCAATGTAAACGCTCATTTTCTTTAGAGGGCAAGTACTCAATACAGCCAATGCAATGTTCTTTTTTAAAGCAGTATCTAATAAGCCATATTATAACTACCTAAAATTCCCAAAGAGAAACTAAAAATACGTCAGTAACACCAAAGAATCATTGCATTGAAAAAAAAAATGCCTTCCCATAAATGTTACCTATAACAGAAATCCAGGCATTGTATTCAGAAATTTAGTTATTTATTTTCCACTCTGGTTTTATATATATATAAAAAAAGTCACTAACCTAGGAAATGCTATACTATAAAAAAAAAAAAAAAGGAACAACGTTACCAATGAATTTAGAGGGTTTTTTTTTCAACTTCTTTAACCACTATAATATTTTTATTATATTATTTTATTACAAAGCAGACTTTGATGAAGACAGCTAAGTCTAAAATCTGACATATATAAGGTGATTGAGATTCTAATTTCTAAGAGGCCTTATTATAATGAGATTTCCATATTTACAACATGGACCTGGAGAAAAAAAATATTAACACAGCAAACAGTAATTCATAGCTGTCTCCAATTAAAATTCTCATAACTATATTTAAAAAAAGATAGCTCTTTAAATATTTCCCCTAATTACATGAAAACATGCAGCATTACAAGTTTTCATACTTTCCCACATGGTTTCTGTCATCATACATGCGAAGCACTCTTCTATAAACTGCAAACAAAGGCCGGTTCAGACCCCATGCTATAGTCCTGTAGAAATCTTTTCTTTCGTCTTTTGACATCTCAAAGATGATTTCTGTAGCATCTTTTATTCCGCGTGCCTAAATGGGTTACATTTCTTTGATTTAGGGATTTCTGATAAAATGCATATGGATATACTATGCTTTTTAAAAGTTGTTTTTTTATGTTCAGGATCATCAATGGCATTTAGAAAAATAGTAAGTCAAATATAAACTTTAAAATGTTTCAAGAGATAATAAAGTGATACTTAAATGCTTCAAAAATAAACTATTAAATTCAATAAAGTCAAGTTGTGTCAACCCCTTTTAAAATTATAAAAAGTTAATATCTAAAGAAAGTAGAAAATTGTAAGAACAAAATTAATGGAACCAGGAATCAAATAAATAACAGAAACTACAAGCAATGCTAAAAAATGGTTCTTTAAAAAAGACTCATCAAAACTAATAAAATATGAAAAGATAAACTATGGCAAAACTAAAAGACAAAACAATACTGGAAATGAAAAAATGGGGCCTAAGCAGAGATGTACAGAGATTAGAGAGTTGAACATTGTGAAAATTCTATGGCAATAAATTTGAAAACTTATATAAAATGAATAAAGTCCTAGAAAAAGTCAACTTACCAAGAGAGACTCAGGAAGAGACAGAAAATCTAATAAGCACAGACCACCAAGAAAATTTAATCAGTTATTAATAATCTTTCAGGATGGAAATATCAGGCCCATGTAACTTTACAGGTAAATCCTACCAAACAATCAAGAGAAACATAATTCTGATTTTAAACTATTCTGGGGATAGAAAAACATGGGGGACACTTCCTCATTCATTTTATTAGGCTAGCATAACCTCAGGAGCAAAACCAGACAAGGACAGTTTCAGAAAATTTTCAGGCAAGCTCATTCTGTAACACAGATCCCCTTAGTCCCTAAAATACGGAGCACCAGCAATGTGCAACAAGGTCAGTGATCAATACAGAAGGTGAGCTTATTCCAGGAATTTTGTGTTAACTAAAAAAAAATCATTATTACAGCATTAAATATTAAATTTATGGAAAAAGTGTAAATAGCTATAGATATGGAAAGAACATTCATGACATAGAACATTCATATGTGATTATATTCCTATCGATTTTGGATTTGCTGATAACCTAATAAAAGAAAATATATAAAAAGTATAGAGTGAAAAAGAAAAAATCATTCACAGGTGTTATATATGTAGAAACTTAAGAGTAGCAAATACTGGTTACAAAATCAATATATAAAGCCATTTTCATTTCTCTGCAAAGATCAAAAAAAGTTTAAAAGTTCTCATTTACAGTAACATAAAACATTAAAAACAACAGGACTGAATCTTAGGCAACTGATGCAAGTCCTTTGTGGAGGAAAACAAAGTACCAAAAGGTATTAAATAGGAAGCACTACAATGGAGGGTATACAATGTTCTCAATAGGAAGATGGAATACTGTAAAGATGTTAATTACCCTCAAACTGATGCACAGATTCAGTGCAGTCCCAATAAAAATTCCAACGTTCTTCCATTCTCTGCAACTCGGTTCTAAATTTATAATGCAAGAGCAATGGGCCAAAAAGCGCCAAGACATTTATGAAGAGACTTGCCCCATCGGATGCTTTGATCTCTCTAGATAGTGCTATCTATACTAACACAAGTATCCACAAACAGAACCTGGGAACAAGTTAGAAAACAGGAACAAGTCTGGGGAAGCTTGACTTGGGACAAAATGGACATTGCAGACTGGGAGAAGACCAACATTCCATAGTGATGCTGGGACAACGATCTTCCATATGAAACCAAAACAACCCCAACAGTGAAACCCTATCTCAGAGCTATAGGAAAAAAAAAATCAACAAGAAAGGCAAAACTTATAGAACTTTTATGTGACAATATATAGGGCAGTATCTTTATGCCCTTGAAGCAGAGGAGAATTTCTTAAATAACCATGCAAAATATGAAAGAATAATGATTTTGATATTGAAATTAAGACTCTTTTTTCATCAAATGACCGCCAGGGAGAAGGAAAAGATAGACCACTGAACTGAGACAAGATATCTGTCATACAAATAAACAAAAAGCCGTTAATATTAAGAATGTCTAGAAAATGAAAAAGATAACCCCATAAAAAATTGATGAAAAACGCAAACAGGAATTTCAAAGAGGAAACATAAAAAGTGGCCAGTAAGCATATAAAAGTATGTAATCAGAGGAATACAAATTAAATCCAAAATAAAATACCATTCACATCCATTAAATTTGTATAAATAAATAGCAAAAAGACTAAAAAGCCCCAAAACAACCGTTAACTACGCATGGGTAACTTACAGTATATGCATTGGCATAGTGAAATACAGCTAAGAAAAAAAAATCAACAGGGTACGGATCACAAAATCACAATAATAAACAACAGAAGCCAGTTACAGAACACCCAGAGAATGAATCTGTTTACATAAATTTCAAAAAGAGGTAAAACTACACTGATACGCATTTCATACATTCTTTTGAATGTATAAAACTTCACAGTAAATAGTTTCTACATTTTATTTTTTTATTAAAAAAAATTTTTTTTAGTAATCTCTACACCCAACATGGGGTTCGAACTCATGACCCCAAGATCAAGAGTCACAGTCTACTGACTGAACCAACTAGGTGCCCCAAAGTTTCTAAATTTTACAATCTAAAATTCTCTTATGCCAGTTCTGCAAATAATTAAACCTAACATTTACAAGTCTAAATATCGGAAAGGCATTGTGTTGCAGGATGACCATATACTGAGATGAAAAGGTCCTTCTGCGCTCTCTCTTTTTTCCACTTGTAGCAGTTACTTTCACTTCTCTGACGTCTAATTAATTGGTTTACAAATGGCTCCACAATGTTCTTAAACAGCAGCACATAATAAAATCCATGGTCAACTATCAAATAAAATACCTTTTCCCAAGATGAGTACATCTTTTTGGACATTTCCTATCTCTGCCAATCCATTCATCATTCTCCCAGGCATCCGAAATAAAACACTCTGAAGTTATTCCAAATCCTCCTTTTCCCTCCTCCCGGACATCCAGTCACCAGGCATCCTTAGAGACTACCTGCTCATCTGCCCTTTCCCTGCCAATTCTGCCATCACTGTAGTTTATGGAGTCCTGAATTACTCTCATCTGGTCAAGTGAAATGGTCCCCTAAAAGGTCTCCAATATCAGTCACATTCCCGCCCTTTATTCATAGAGTTGAAGGGGTCCTTGGAAACCATCTACTCCAATCCCCTAGACAAGAAACCAGCTTCTTAATTCCCAAAGTTCAGTGTTCTTACCATTCATTATTGCCTTATCTAAACCTGCAGCATTTTCCAAGTTTTAACTAAAGTGTATGTGACCAGTGGACATACGTTTTCAATGGTCACTGTATTTGTGTTTCTCTTAAAAAAAATTAGTTTGGTGGGAAGGATCTTTATTCATTAACAAAGAACTGAAGTTTTTTATTTACTCTTTATAGTTTACAGAGCTTAGCTTGGGAACAGTGTAGATTAAAATTAGGTTTAAGAATGTGGACGTTATAAACAACTATTTAAGGGGGAAAAAAAAGAATGTGGACATGCTAGGCAACAATGTATTTATAATAGTGAAAAAATTATATAAACCACCTAAGTATGAAACAATAGGAGAATGGTTAAATAAATACCGTACACCTCCCATTCCCAAACAATGCTGATGGTATGTATTTCAAACATGCACTAACTCCTTTAAGGGAATGGTCAGCAAATAACTGGAAAAATTTCCTTGAGAAGAGCACAGACCTACTCCACCCAAACCCTCACTCAACTAGGTTCCTAGTTTTTCTCATTTCCTACGGGACAGAGTTCTAGTTCTATGGACTGGACTTCAAAGCCAAGTTTCCAGAGGCTAATGACTCAGTGCAAATTAAAGGGGCTAATTTAATGTGCTCTGGGTTTCATTTCTGACTCCCTGGTGCTCAGCATTTGCTCATGCTTCCTCCAGCCCCATTCTAGCCCAAGTTCTATTCCTTTAAGACTCCACTCAAATCCTTGCTCTTCCAAATATTCTCCGTAACTGTCCTAACCCTAAGAATATACTCTTCCTTCTCCGATCTCACGCAGAATTCACAACATGTATCACTCACATGGTACAAAGCCTTATATTGCTCTTCATCTGCTTTCAACATTCCCAAATGAACTGCTGGCTTTTAAAAAGCCAATACCATGTGTTATGGCAATTCATATCTCCAGTACCTCAGAAACACTATGTTCCAGAGATGTTTAATGAAAAGGATGACTTAGCTAACAGCATATAAGCCTCAACAGGAAAATGAACTAAATTATTCATTTTTTTTTTAAAGGGGGAAGATTCTCATGTCATAAATTCAAAGAAGACGTATATCTTAGGCTGTAGACAATACAAGCTTAAACTATAGGCTGCTTGAAAAGACAGGGCTTTAAGATTCTGAGGAGCTATTAGGATTTTGTCTAAACTTCAGGTGCTAACTAACGCATTACAGCTATTTTAAACTAAGAATTCCAAATGTGTTTAGAAATATACTGTAATCATATACCTTACAATTATGAAGCTATGACATATTAACCAATCATCCATTACAAAAATTACTAGAAAGCTCCTTGTAAAGTACAATGATGCTTTGATAATTTTTGCAACTGGCAATGAAAAAATTTGTGAAACAAAAAAAATATGCCATAAAATACCTTTAGATAGCGTTCAATATTGTTCATCAAAATATCAATTTCTTCCTTAGACCACATCCCCTGTTTCCATTTATGTCCTTTAAAGGAAAAGAAATAATGTTATAGAAAATGTTATCCCTCAAGAGGAATGAAACACTGCAGATTTGCTTTGTGATTAAATAAATTATCTGTGGGAATAAAATGTAGGTAATTCCCAAGGTAAACATAATATGTTGGATACCAAGTGAATAATATATTCATAATGAGTATTTACTATGCAGTGGTTGAAAACAATTCCTTTTCTTAACTTCAGAGTGGCATACGCACACCCCCTACTTTCTTGTAGCAGCTCCCTACCAATCCTCATAAACTCCGTAGCACTATAAACACTTACTTTAAACCTCTAAGCCGCTTTATCAGACCAAAGTTAGATCTCTGAAAAGACTTCCCACTCCCATGTACAGTAACTGTACTTTCTTTTAAATGCCACCACTGTGCATCTGTTTATAATTTACTGCATCTCAGAGAAATTATAATTATTAAAAAACAAAACACTGGTTTCAGGGTCTCATTCAGAGCCAAAGGTAATCAATTACAAAAACTCAAATACTGTTAACTACTCAATCACAATTAGGAAGTCCTCAAAATCCTGATGACTACAAGTTCTTCTTACCTCCCACTCTTTTTTCCCCCCAAGGGACAATAAAATTCACATTATATCTTACCTTTGTTAGTCAGAGAATCCTTATCTTCTTTAGTTGTAAACCATGCTTGGCTAACTGCTGAAACTTCCTCATTACCCAAGGAAGATATTTCATCTAGTTGCTCATTCTGTAGAATCTTGAAGAGGTAAAGGTAAAAAAAAAAAAAGAAAAAGAAAAAAACAAGTATAGCTTGATTTAATACAACTTGATTCATCTTTGTCTGCAAAAATAATGTAATCTGTGGAATTGACTTGCTTTAGATATAGTAAAAATATATTCATTTTATAGAAAAACAAATATTTTTTGCTGTTTTTATTATGACAGTATGAAAACAAAACTGACTGCATTAACAAAATATGACTTTTATTTAAGCAAGTTAACTCTGCACTTAGTGGCCTAAATTTTACAGAATAATAGCTAAGGTTCCATTAAGTACTTAAATCAATATAGGATATCTAAAGCTATCTGTTTATTTATATATGTAAAATGAGCTCATACATATAATGAAATGGAAATGCTTCATTTGACTGTCATGATTGTTCAGGTCCTTATAGGTAGTTTCCTGTGAAAATATACAGTCATCTGTAATGTAATCTCTTGCTAAGTTTAAAGGATTAATAGACCAAATCAAAAGACAGCAAAATCGTGGTCTCCTTATAGTTTATTGGCAAGTTTGTTTTAGCCAACCTGTAGAACTAATTCCTAACCTCATCAATGTACCTTCTTCTCAAAGAACTATATATTATCACTTTTTATTATTATTGCAGCTAAAGTAGTCTTTACTGGGAAATGTGCAGTTAAAAACCAACAGCTTTACTGAGATATAATTAACACACCATAAAGCTCACCCTTTAAAGTATACAATTCAGTGGCTTTTAGTATATCTATGCAATTATGGCTTTTAGTATATCTATGCAATTATCACACCAGGTACATTTTCAATTACAGATATACCTGATCTAACAAATTCTGAAGGAACAAAACCACTTAAGAGAGCTGGCCTTGGGCTAAAGACAGCTATAGTGTGAGTAAGGAAGGTGTGGCAACAGGGCTACCATTTCAGGGACAAACCCATCTATTATAGGCAGACCAGGAAGACAGTCACATGCCTAGGGACCACTCAACTCAGTTCAGTCTCCGGACTGGATCAACCCTAAGCTATGTCACTGGCTGGAGGTTAAGTCCTAACAGACATTGGACTATTCCTTGAATAGGCAGAAATTGAATTTCTAATTTCAAGAGGAACTGAAATCACCCTGCTTGGGAAGAGAGAAGCTGTCAGTGAACAACCCAAGCACAATGAGGAGGAAAGCCACGTTTCTACTGTTACCTCTGTTATTTTTTTATCTGGGAGTAATGAGTATGTTGTATTTAAGAAAGCACTTTTCTTAAATCCATGGACAAAAAGCTAGAGTCACTGGAATAAGTATGAAAAGTTTTGTCACCCTATGTTTATGTGTTATACATTTTAGATTTTTTTGTTTTAAAGATCAAGAGGCTACCTTTATAAAGGTGAGAATGGAGACAGACAATGTCTAAGGCCTCTTGTATTCTGAACATCCCAACTAAGATCTGACACAGAGGTTATTCATTAAAGGTGATAGATTGCTGTGAAAAGACCCTGATACAAACAATACCCATTGTTAAGAAATGTAATGTAGAAAATACTCTCCTGAGGTGACCTTCTCTTATGTATTAATCAGCTGGTTAAAAGAATAAAATCACCATTTCCCAAAGTGAGTCTAAATATACAGCCCACTCTTTGAACCTTAGGAATATACCTGTCATGCTGATTAACTGCTATTTTTGGGCAAACACCTAATGCCTTCTGTCTCAAATTACCCTGATGAAGAAATATAATTATTACTTACAAAGAGTAGACACGTAAATGGTAAACACGTAAATAGCCATCAAATGAAGCCAACAATTATTAAATTTTAGCCGTAAAACTTAACACCTTCCATAGCAAATGAATTGGGTATAGCAGAAGACTTAAATACCTCAAAGGATGTCTAAGTATATAGATATTATGAAGTTTTACAGTTTTTTACCCCCATTTTCACTACTTTATATATACATTTTTAAAAATTACTCAGATATATTTAGTATGCTGCTGTTTTTGAAATGCAGCCTTTCTGAGTTGGTTTGGTTGTGTAGGGTTTTATGTCTGTAACATACACAGACTTGGAAATCTAAATATTTCACCCACTAAATACCTCTTGTAACCACAAAGCACTATAAATATTGGCAAATTTTTTGGTTTCTAATTATTTTTGCAGCTAGTTCCAAAGCTGAAATGGGACGGTACATTAACTACAGCAATATGTGAAATAGTTACACCTGCTTTGACACAGGACACAGCAAAAAACAGGCTAGTTCTGAACTTCGAACTATGCTTTCACTCACAACCTAACGGTATTTTTATGAAACAAATATTAGAAATTATTAAATGTTTTTCATTCACTAAAATGGCAATTACAAACCAAGAGGCTAATAGCAAATTATAACTCATTAACTCTTAAGAAATAACCCAAACAAAACAACCCTATAATTTGTTTAACTCACATTGCCATTGCCCAATCTTTTAACAAGTAGGCTGTAAACCAAATCACACACACACATACATACACAGCTATTTTTACTGTGCTGAAAACGAAATTGAAGTGAGACTATACAGTCTTTGAACTGGAAATGAATTTGACAAGCCCCACTTTGAAGAATGTGCTCTATGGCTTCAGAGAACTTGGAAAAAATTCCTGTCCAAATCACTCTCTGAAATCCAAGGGTAGATGATAAGGATCTCTAGGCAGACTCAAAACTGTTTGAAGCACATGAAAGACTCACTCCTCTAGAAATCCTGTCATTCTAGAACCACTATAAGGCTCCCTGTTGAAAAAGGTTCACAGTGCACCCACCTGAGATTTCCTTAGCCCTTGATGTTACACATCAACTCGTAACTCTTACACTTAACGGAAGGGTCATTGGAAAAATAATGACATGATGTCTTTATTATCTACTTCAAAAATATGCTATTAAATAAACAAAGCAAAAGGACAAGATACTAAAAACAAAGGCACGATCAGCCAGACATAAACTTAAAAGTAAAATTTAAGCTCCAGGCTACCTAAAAGAACAAAGAATTATGATGACATTTGGCAAAAATAACTCGTATGAGACAAAGTTCACATGGAAGGAAAGCAGTAAGCCCTGCTTGTTACCCAGTCACTTAACTCAGGGTAAAAGGTATCTTAGTCCTAGAGGCACCAAAAGGGACTACAACTGTTATAATTAATACCTATGTGAAATGAATAGCTTCCGTTCATATTAGAACAGAGCACATATGTAGGCTTCTAAATCAGTCATTAGAAATACTGCTGGGTAACACTTCAAAAGCTTTGTATCAATATCTTATATAACTGGTAAGATAAAATTTAAAGTTATTTAATAGCTCAGGTGAGATCATTCCATGCAGCTAAAGAATGCACGTGCACCATCTGTTTCAACCGATGTGAACCACTCTACAGGGAATGAATTTTCAAACTCTATCTTTGCCTACTATTCTGAGATTCATGTAAGTGGGGACTGGAAACCTGAATGAAAATAATAAATCTTACCTCAATTCTGTCCTTTGTCAGACAAATTATATTCTCATCATTTTATCACCTAAGGTATGTGTTAAGGATAATCCTCTTGCGGTCAGTAAAAAGACTCACTATACCTGGATCTGTGTCACAGTTCCCTCAGTAATCTCATCATCTGCCACTTCTGTGGTTGCAGTCATGGTCACCTCAAAGCTCTGATCATTTTCTGAAACTTCAAGAAAAAAGAACAATTCAACTGCAGAATAAAAGCAAGTTCTAATTATTAAAAAAAAAAAAAAATCCATGGAAAAAAATACGTGACCATCTAATTTCCTAACACATTCCTTGCCATATATGCTTAACAAAAATTGTGTACCTAATATATACTAGGTATTGCGTTGGGTGATGGGAAGACAGCAGTAAGCAAATGAAACAAAGTCCTGCCTTCGTGGTGCTTATATTCTAGTGAGGAAGACACAAAATGAACATAGTATGTCGGGTGTTGATAAATAGAAAAAATAAAGCAGAAAAGGGAATGTATTGGGGGAGGGGCGGGCCAGGAAAAGTAACCAAGATTTGGACCCAAGTGACAATGGGAGCTAGTCACACAGGCATCTTGAGGAAGAGCACTTCATGCAGAAGCCAAGGGCAGAGACTCTGAGACAGGGGCACACATGGACTGTCCAAAGGAATGGCAAGGAGGACAGAGTGACCAGAGAAGACTGAACAAGAACATTAAGATACTGTGTGGGGACTTGAAGGCCAATGTAAAGACTTTGGCTTTAATGCTCACATAGGAAACCATTGGAAGATGCAGAGTGACATAATCTGACTTTTATTTTATTTTAATGGGATCACTGGCTCCTCAGGAGACAACAGTCTGAAGGCAGGAAGGGCTGTAGTGAAACCGGTTAAGAAGCTCATTCAATAATCCAAGTTAAGAGAAGTCAGTAACTTGGACCAGGGCTGAAGGCAAGTGGAGATGACGAGTAGTTCAAATTGTGGATATACCTTGATTTGGGAACCAACAGGATTTGTGGATAAACCAAATATGAAAGAGACTGAAAAGTCCAGGATGTTATTGAAGTTTTAAAAATCTGCACTATTGGAAGAATGTACCTGCCATTAATGAAATGAGGAAGACTGCAGAAGAAGCAAATGTTAGAATTTAAGAAATTTCAGGAGCTTGGTTTTAACACATTCGTTTGAGGTTAAACATCTAGAATTGCGAGCAAGTCTGGACTGGAATAAATCTGGGCATCATCACCTGAGACAGGATTTAAAACCATGAATTCTAGGGAGTGAGAGAAAACGAAACAGAAGCAGCCTAAGAACTGAGTCCTGAACTACTCCAATGAAGAGCCTGGGGAGATGTGAACAGGTTAGCCTAAGAGACTCAGAAGGCGCAGACAGTAAGGTAGGAAAAAAAAAAAAATTAGAGGAATGTGTTCCCTGGAGACCAAATGACAAAATGTTCTAGAGAAGACAGAGTGACAAATATTGTCAAAAATTGTGGCTAGACTAAGTAAAGAAGAAGAATGAAACAAAAATCACCACTAGACTTAGCAACAAGATAGTCTCTGGAGATCTGGGAAGAACAGTTTTGGTGAAGTGATAAGAGGTGAAACCCTGACTTGAGTGGGTTTAGGAAGAATGGAGGAAGAAATAGAGGTAGGCCTATCAATTCTTTTTTTTTTTAAGTATTCTGTTCTAAAGGAAAGGAAAGAAGTTAGATGGGAGCCCAAAGTGGGCTAACGGGACTTTTTATTTTAAGATCTTATTTGTCAGAGAGAGAGAGAGTGCACAAGCAGGGGGAGCAGGAGGCTCCCCGCTGAGCAGGGAGGCGAACGTGGGACTCGATCCCAGGACCCCGGGATCATGACCTGAGCTGAAGGCAGATGCATAACCGACTGAGGCACCCAGGCGTCCCAGGGACATTTTATTTTAAAGAAGACATTATAGTATGTTTGCAATGCTGATGGGAATGATCCAGTAGAGAACAAAAAACTGATGATTCAGAGAAGAAGGGAAAGAAATGCTGTGACTGTTCCTGAGTAGGCAGTAAAGCGAAGGGCTGGCCATTGCTAGAAAAAAGACAGAATGTATGGACACGGCGACATGTGGGTGTGTACTTGTAGTAGAGGAAACTTGCAGAAACTTGTTCGGACTACTTCAGTTTTCTCAGTAAGTAGAAACAAGGTTATCCGCTGAGAGTAACAAAGGTGGAGAAAATACTAGAGGTTTCAGGCATGTATGAAACAGTCATCTCTGAGCAGGAGAAAAAATATCCATTTGGTAAGTGTGGTGCGACTGGCAGTCAACAGTATGAGCCCACTTCAAGTTAATCATCATGAATTTAAAGTAAGATCACTTAGCTTGCTTGTGCTGTTTTTCAATTAGCTGTACCAGTATAGACATAAATAGCCAGACAGATTTAACCACTGTTAAATGGTTGTGGTTTCACTAAAGGACAATGAAGTGAGAGGAAGGAAAAAAGGATCTGAGGGTAAATGCAAGAGTGATTATAATGATTAACCACAAAACAAAGTGGGTACGGAGGAAACAAAAGATACAAACGGAAAATAATAATGCAAAAGTGGTAAGATCAGTGGGTCCTAGTGGGTAAAGGACTGCAAACATTCAAGAGTATTAGAGGAAGTAACCTGGAAACATAGGACGTAGTGCTGGAAGTAGATCACAAATGGACTCCAGTTAATAGGTGACAGCAAAGGAGGCAGTGGAAGTAATAAACAAGGTAGTATGGAGAATAAAAGTAGAAGAGGCTAAGATATTGCGCCAGTCATCTAAATGAATAATCACCAAGAGTCCTGTGAATAGGGAATGGAGTAAATGTGGTGGTAGATAATCGCAGTAAGAAGTGGTAAGTGATCTAGAATGATTAACATGAGACTTAAGAGGATTTTTAAGGATCAGACAGATAAATTTTTATCAGTTTTATAAAGCATGTAATGAAAACTTGAATATTAAAATTAAATTTGAAGTTAAATCTTTAAGAACTAATAATATTTACTTCCCTGAAGTCCAACAAACAATGACCTGCCCATTCAGTCAGTTCCCGATGATGGTGACAGACACAGGACTTCATGTTTTTATGTGACTTTTTTTTAATGGAGAAGTCTTCCTAAGTTGATTTTATCATCATACTATTTTTTTTTTTTTTACCAATTTAGAGAACAATACTTCAAGCCCATGTTTCATAAATTTAGTCTTACTGTAAATGTTAGGCTCCAGAATGTCCTCCAAACGTGATGATGCTATGACCCCACATCAAGCAGCTCAGGTGCTTCTAGGTCAGCACATCCAAATTATCCTACCCAGTTAAGTGAGTGAGTGTGTGAAGGATTCAGTCTAACACCATAAAATAGAACAAAATATCAACTGTAGTTTGAACCTGTGACTGTGACCAATGTAGTCAACTTTAACCAAATGAATTAACCAGTCATAATTTATGTGAAAATAATCCCTTTCTAATCCCTGACTTAGTAAAATAAATATTTCTGTCCTGGGGATGTGGTGACTATAGATAATAATACTCTATGGTATATTTGGAAATTATTAAGAGAGTAGATCTTGGAAGTTCTCATCACAAGAGAAAAAGCTGTAACTATGTGTGGTGACTAGATATTAACTAGAATTGTTATGTTCATTTCACAACATATACGTACACCAAATTATTATGTTGTGCACCTGAGACTAATATAATGTTACAGGTTAATTATATCTGAGTTTTAAAAAATTCTAGCTTAGGGGCGCCTGGGTGGCTCAGTCGTTAAGCGTCTGCCTTTGGCTCAGGTCATGATCCCGGGATCGAGCCCCACTTGGGCTCCCTGCTCGGCAGGAGGCCTGCTTCCCCCTCTCCTGCTCCCACTGCTTGTGTTCCTGCTCTCGCTGTGTGTGTGTCTCTCTCTCTGTCAATTAAATAAATAAAAAATTAAAAAAAATAAGATAAAAAATTCTAGCTTAGTAAATGCCCATATAGGATTGTATCTGTACAGACAGGTGAATCGAGTTTTAAGAGTGGATCACAGCTATGATGGTCAAATTAGGAGTTTAAAAATCTTACCAACCACCACTAGAAGGAAAAGCTCATTTAACCAGGAATAGGTTATGTTTATATATGCCACTGGAAGCATTATCAGTAATATTAACATTAACAATGTGTTTGAATAAAGTCTCACAGTAAACGGGTATTTTATGGTTTCTTTTCTATTCAATTGAATAAGCAATAAACTCTACAAAAAAAGTGCACATCTACTTGTGAAGATAAGGTTTGCCATGATGAAAACCTAATCTTCATTTTTTCCAACTGGATGAAGATGTGATTTTGCTTGATGCCGAGAGCAAAATTAAAGTTCTTAAGAACCAGAATGCCTGGGTATGACCTTAGACAAATTCTCATACCTCTCTGTGCCTTAAGTTTCCTCATTAGAAACAGGGATCATAATACCTACTCTACAGCATGCCTTCTCAATGAGGGTACACATGCTTCTGGGTGAGGTGTGGGTGAAAGAAAGCATTCTCCTTATTAATAAGACAATATACACATACAGGACATTAGAAAAAAAAAAACAGTAAATCTGTGGTATTACCATTTCATGGGGGAGCGCACGATCAGGAGAAAACATCTAAAAAAGTTTGGGGCGGGGAGGATGACAACAATTAAAAAAAAAAAGGCTGAGAAGATCAAAACAGGCAATATATGTAGAAGCATTCAGAGCCACGCCCACTCATTAAGTATTAGTTGAGAGTTCTTTTGACTCAAAGAAGAGAAAAATAATGGGTCTAAGTCAACCTTGGAATGCCAATTCCACGTCTCCCAAGCTACACTGTGATTTCAAAAGGGACCTCTGTTCTGAACACATAGTGACTTACGTGGCAGTGCAACAACTGATATGCAAGGAGTAGAACCATCGATACTCTGATCATCCTCAGAAGACAGACAAAGCCTTTTATGTGGAGGTTCAGTACTATCTTCTGAGTCTATTTCATCAGCTTCTAATGAAACAAAACAAAACAAAAATCTCAAAATCTTCAAACCAGTGAGGAAAACCCACAATCTTCCAACAAGTAACTGTAAGACAATCTTCTTATCAATTTGCTTAGTTAACCCAATTGTGCAAGGAGGACCCCAAACAGCACCGCCTTCTCTGTCCCCCGTGCAGAACCTCAGCTCCTCTGCTTCTGACAACAACTATGAGAGGAGCCACTTTTTAAACATCACACTTCTGTGCTACTAACTACCTGTCTTTCCAAATATTTCACATATTAAGACAAGGGCTGGTTATTTAAATCACTCACAAATATTTACTGAATGCCCACTATGTTCTGAGTGCTGGGAACAGAACAATGACAGATACTCTTCCCTGTCCAGGAACTCACAGGGTAGTGGAGATGACTAAAGTACCCATTTCAAAATAGTGTTTTAAGAGCTATGCAGGTGGAATGAGGGGAGAGGCATCTAATTTAGACTCTGGGTGAAGGAAGGTTTCCTGGAGAAGGTGTCTTAAATTGTAAAGAACTTGAATGAACAGATGCCAGGGGTAATGATCATTCCTGGCACTAGGAATAATTATTTGCAGTGACAGTGAGGTATGAAAAGCTTAAGGTATGGAAGGAAAAAAAGCCAGCTGTGACTCGCTGGGACACAGATATATGCAATGTGGCAGGAAGCGAGGCTGGAAGGAAAGTGCAGAAGATACCCATCTCTGTACTGTACAAACCACAGGACACTTAACAGAACAAACAAACCAATCTTCCTACACTACTGAGTATCATGAGCAAGGTCATCAGCAGTTTGAAAGATGAATTCAGGCTGGGAGAAGCATTAAAAGGCTACTAGGGCCTCCCAGGTGAGAAATGAGACTCTGAATTAAGAAAGTGGGACTTGAGACAAAGGAAGCAATGGACTCAAGAAACAAAATACCATCAACAACTTTTCATGATGGAATGAACATAGGAGATGAGAGAAGGGTTTATTCCTACCCACATTTATGATCTGGGTTACTAAGTAATGAAATTGAGAAAGAGAACTGGGTCTGGGAATTTTGTAAAAGAATTCAGTTTGGAACATGTGAAATTTAAGGTGTCTATGAGAAACACAAAGAATTCAGAAAAAAGAAGTTTGAATCATTTTAATAGGTAGGTGGTAGTTAAAATCCTAAGTTTGAATAAAATAACCAGAAATTAAGTATTGAATGAGAGAAAAGAAGATAAAACCTAGGTTGAGCAAAGATAAACTTAGAGCAAAATAAAAAGTAAATACAAATAAGGAATAGGTAGAGAAGTGACAACAAAATCACAAGCCTCGAGGCTATGGAATCTTAATTGATTACAGATAATCACAGTAAATCTTATTCAAAGATTCATGGAAAATCCTCTAACAGACTAGCAAAAAAATTGGCAGGACTACTTCTGTATTTTCTAATGTACTACATACACTGCAGGCACCAAATGATATCAAAGGGGAAGTATATTACAGTTAAATAATCATCTTTGTAGGCGCAACAGATTGTAGCTACGAGATTCAAAGTTCAAATTTATGGTAAATTTTAAAAATACAAAGGTATGTTAAAAAAAATAAAAACATAAATTAAGGTTAATTCATGATCCAAAGAGATAACCCCCTTTTCTACTGTCCTAGCCTCAACTGTCTATCTGGGTGAAAGGGATCAAAGGTGACATGAAATCCAAAAATTCAAAAAGATCCACATTTCTATGTCAGCAAGTTCTCCTACCATTCTGAGGGCAATGAAGAATGAGGTTCCCGTCTGTGTCCTGAGTCAAAGTCACAGAATTCACAGTTTCTACTGTTACTGTGTCAGAATCCTCTTCAACTGTGCTCATACTCAAATCTGTAGAACAGATTTCAGATTTAAAACATGATTTCCAAATATGAACATAAAGTAGCCTCCAACTTCCCCCTCCTCCCCACAAAAAAACCCACAATTTATACCAGCTCAACTGCAAGGACAGTTCAGACTTCAAAAATTGTCTTTCAAAAGGTTATACCCATTATTTAGAATGAGATGTAATAATCTGCAAGAATCTGACTTCTCTAATTAAAAGCCTATGGCATTTATTTTTTAAATAGACTTGGTTTTACCACATCCAATGAAAATGACGGTTCCAAGTTGTCTTATCCATAAAATATGTCTTATTAGCAAAACTCTCACCACTATTTATTGGCAATTCTGTGATATATTCAAATAGATGTTTAACTTCAGATTCAGAAGATTCAGTAAACCTTGTAACTTAGAAATCTACGATAAATCTAATAATTATTTCTCCAAAACACTTTTTACAAGTATTTAAGCTCTATTATTATCTGAAAACTAAGAACACTACAGAATTATCCTCATGACGTTTTTTCCATGATATTAAATAAGCGCATACATCCATCACTGACCAAACTGCTTTTTTAAATGGATATGGAGGTAGGCCTTCTTTTGGAATAGAGAATTGATTTTGTTTAAAGTGCCTTTACGGAGCGCCTGGGTGGCTCAGTTGGTTAAGCGACTGCCTTCGGCTCAGGTCATGATCCTTGAGTCCCAGGATTGAGTCCCGCATCGGGCTCCCTGCTCAGCAGGGAGTCTGCTTTCTCCCTCTGACCCTCCCCCGTCTCATGCTCTCTCTCTCTCAAATAAATAAATAAAACTTAAAATAAATAAATAAATAAAGTGCCTTTACCTGCTATTTCACACATATATTATTTTCCTCTTGTTCAGACAAATCGAATGATCAGAGTGTCACAATACAATACCTCATGGTTGACAGGAGGAAATGTATTGAATTAAAATCAAGAGCCTGGTTGAAGTCTTTGGGGTGCACCTTATAATGTTCAACTAAGTTTTTCCCTCAATACTCAATTTCGGTCTTGTCCACACACTTTTTACCAACTAAATAATAGAGTCCATAAGCCTTAATGTATGTATACTAATCACTCAATATTTATTTGGCTCCTATCCACAGCATATTAGTCTGTTCACGTATTTACCATTTATTCAAGTGCGTTTTCCCTTGGCAGAAAAACTTAAAACTATTGACATTCACATGGTGAAGATCCAATGATTCACTCAGGTTTTACTATACAAATTACTGTTTTAATGGACAATGGTCATTTTACAATAATAAAGATGAAATTCCCCAAATTAAAGATAAATAGAAATCATGATCTAGTTATCACCAAAATTCACAAAACACAGGTGAAGTCCTCGGAACAAATGCAGGCTTACCTAGAAAATAGATGGATCAGGTATAGCCCTTCCCACAGAATCAAGTCGCCTTCCCTTAGACACCAGCATCACTTTCATGTTATCCAGATTGCTTCTCTCCCATATTCCTACCTCTGCAACACTCTGAAAAAGTAACAGCATTACACAATAAGGCTTAAATAAGAACAATCATATTCTATTGGTATGTTCATGACACTCTAGCCTCAAGCCTGTGATGTCTCAACTAGAAAAAGACAAAAACCAGAATTCTTTTCTAAATAGACCTTTTAGAAATCAAATCAGCCTTTGAAAGTATTCCCCAATGAAAGGCAGAAATGAGATCTTGTACCTATTAAGTTAGTTTATAGGCAGATTCTCAACCCAAGTTGTCCCTCAACAGGCAAATATTCTCAGAAAAAAAAAAAGAGGTTCAACTATGCTACTGGCTCTATGAACTGCAGACAAGAGTACATGCAACCTAATCCAGGGTGTAGAGTACCACAAATACTACCAGTAACTATATTTTTTTCTTTAGGTAATTTACTAACACCTCCTTATACATTATACTGTATTTCATCTTAAAGCATTAGAAACTATATCATATCTGTGAACAATCCTGCCTCCGGATCTGTGGGAAAAAAAGAAACCCTAAACAAAGAAAAGATAAATTGTAAGCAAGCTCCTGAATCCAATGTGAAACTTACAAAATCAGAAGTGTTTTTTAAAGGTTTCTTTCAATAAACTCCCTATAATCCCAAAGGGTCATCCAAAGAATCAAGAAGTTCAGCACGATTTGAGATTTAAGGGGTATTTCAGCAAAAGCTAACAGCTGAAATTTCCATTTTAGCAGTGTTCTAATTAGAACTCCTTTCTCCAGGATGGTTATATTTTGAGAACTGCTATACATAAGTAAGTCTGCAGTGAAAAGGTACAGATTCTGCTAGAGAAACCTCCAGTCAGCTATTAGATTTCATGTTGTTCTTATTTCTAATCCATTAAATTTTCTCAAAAGGCTGGTTAGAAGATGCAGAAGATGGAGAAATTCAATGTTAAAAAAACTCATCCATAAACTTACCAAAAGCAGAGTTCACTCTCTGGTGTGTGTGTGTGTTTGTAAATGTGTATACACTGCAGTGTATAAGCAAATTTATATCCTGCTTTTTAGAGTTTATTCATATTAAAAAGTATGATGAAACCAAGCTAGGTTATCTAACTGAAGTTTTCGGTATCACGTAAAACTTACACCACATAAAAAACATGACATTATTTAATAACTGCCCCATCACTGGACATTTGTGTTGTTCCTAATTTTTCATTTCCTTAAAACATACTGAAACATTTATACACTCTATTTCCTTAAACAGTATTAACTAATGGAAATTATTACATAAAAGAATATGACAAAATTTAGAACTTTTTTTTTAAAAGATTTTATTTGAGAGAGAGAGAGTGCACAAGCGAGAGCATAAGAGCAGGGTGAGAGGCAGAGGGGAGAAGCAGACTCCCCACTGAACAGGAAGCCTGATGCAGGGCTCGATCCCAGGACCCTGGGATCATGACCTGAGCCGAAGGCAGACACTTAACTAAGCCACCCAGGCGTCCCAAAATTGAGAACTCTTAAGTCACACTGAGACAGGGAAACTGTAAGGGACCTCATGGAAAAAAAAAAAAAAGCTGTTCTTTTTTCTTTGTTCCTTTTCCTGCTTCTAATTTTGTTAGGACCTGCACCCCCACATTATACATGCCTTAATGTATGTCCTCCTTGTAAAGGTCAAGGAGTTAATGATTTCTTTGAAGACTTCCAGCACAACTGATAACATCTAAGGAGTGGCCAGATGAGGTCCTCGTGAATGTTTTCCAAGACCACAGACTCTGAACACCCAGATGCCAAGACCCCAGGCTCCAGGGCCATTAAGTGACTTGAGGAGGACATCTGAGCACTAGTCCTTGTTTGACCAGTTCCTGGATGCCTGAGAGGACATGTACACCAGACCACTGTCCTTAGTAATAACTCCAGACCAGCAAAGATGAGACTCATGCCCGTTTTCCTTTGAGTCTCCCAGACCATCTGTCAGTGTCTGCTCCCTTCTATATATTCATTCAACTCCGCTCTCACTTCTTGCTGCCTTGAGTTTTATTTCCATCCTGTGGGAAGCCTAGAACCCCCTTGGCTGGTCCTGTGGGACCCCTCTGAGTCCTCAGGCCTGGCCTGCCTGCATTAATACTGCAATCGGTTTTCCAGGAAGATTGTTTGAATTTATATCCAAACCAGTGAGGTTCTTGGCAACCTTTCTTTTCTAAGAAAGAAAGCATAAAACAAAAAAACAGCATAAGAGCGAGCTCATTTGATAGGTGCAAAGTAGTCACTGGTTTAGCGTTTTAATCAATTTCATCAGGACCCAAATTAATCTAAAACTAAGAAAAAATAAAGGTAGATTTAAGACAATATGGAGATATGGTGAGATAACAATACCAGAAAAAAGGAGTCCAAAATAGCTAGCTGAAATAAAGTATTTAATCCTTGAAAACCTGTATTGGTTACTGGTAATCCTATGCAGTGTACTAGCTTTAAATCAGAAATCTAGGTTCATTTTTAAAAATTCGGCAACTCATGTTTGAGATTAGTAAGCAGTTCTAAGGTGCTTGGCAAATTAACAAGCATATCTGTTCAATGAACAAATATTTATCACTTACCGACTATATATTAGGCACTCTCTAGGCACTGGGGATGTGGTGCCCCCCCCCTTTTTAACTGTCTCTTTAGATATGCTCTCGACTCACTTTCCTGAGGTCTTCCCCACTGTAGTTAGAGCTAGGAGGTCAGTGTATTTATTAATATTTAAGAAACTAATCTGGTTTTATTTTAAATTTATTTTTAATAGGTAACACATTTACATAGTTCAAAATTCAAAAGATAAAGGTGGTTATACAGTGAAGTCTGCTTCCTGCTCCAGGTCCCTAGTCACCCGGTCCCCCTCCCTCTATAGGTAAACTGTTAGCAATTTCTCAGACTTCCTTCCAGCTATTTTATACATATGTAAGTCAATACAGCTCTTCTTGCTACACATACTCTTTTTACAGAAATAGTATCATACTACCAACACTGAACAGTACCTCAACGGCTACTTTCCAGTGCTTCAGCAAGATGAGGAGACACTACTGCAAGCATGTGACTGCAAGCTACCGAACTGATTAATAATAGCGAAGTCCCTAAAGTGGGACCTGCTGTGGCCTGCTGCAGGAAGAGAACCACCCAAAACCAAAAGAACAATACAGCAGCCAGTATGGCAGAGGCTTTCCATAAAGGAGAGTAGCTGAATGGAAGGTTGGAGATGAAGACAGGGGTAGATCTCACAAGGCCTTACCATTCCTTGGATGGTTTTCAGTTGGGGAATATAATTTACATTTTTAAAAGATCACTTAGACTGCAGTATGAAGAATGGATAAGTAAGTCATGAAGACAAGCTGCTGTCCGAGAGGATTCTCGTTTGGACTGCTGACGGCAGCCAACAGAGGGTATATTTTGGAGCAGTGTGGACAGGATCTGAATGAAGAGAAGGACACGAAGGGAAGGAGAGCTAGCTCAAGCTGATTCGTGGGCTTTTGGCTTGAACAGCTGATTGAGTCTGGGGGCACTCAGATATATATTATGTCTTTTTATTACTATTAGAATGAACGATTAACGTTGTAAGGCATTCAAACGAAGAGATCACACTGACAGCTGGAAGCTGGAATTCAACAAGGACTAGACATATCAAGACAAACAAATGGCATGCACCCACATTTTTTAAAGATTTATTTATTTACTTTGGGGGGGGCAGGGTAAAGGAAGAGGGAAACAGAGAGAAAGTCTCAAGCAGACTCTGACCTGAGCGCAGAGCCCGAATGGGGCTCAATCTCATAACCCTGAGCTGAAACCAAGAGTCATGAGCTTAACCCACTGCACCACCCAGGAGCCCTCGCAAATAATTTTTAAACATAGTATCAACCAGAGAGGTTAGATAAGACAGCCTAGATTCCAGTTCTACAGCAGACTTGAACAGCTGGAAATCAATCTAGAGCAGACTCAAACAGCTGGAAATCAATCTAGAGCAGACTCAAACAGCTGGAAATCAATCTAGAGCAGACTCAAACAGCGGAAATCAAGCTATGCAGAAACAAGCAAAGGAGACTGAAAATTTCCAGCTAGTGATGCAGAAGGAAAACTAAGGTGTTAATCAAGAGACACAAAGAGTGTTTTTCAAGGAGCATTAAGTAGTCAACCGTGTTAACAGAGAAGTAAGATGATGGAGAGGTGACTATTTGATCTGTCAATATGGAGAACACTGGTGGCCTTAAAAGTACCTGAGGTACACTGGGGACAGCAGCCCTATTGGAATACGTAGAGAATTGAAAGTAGGGAGACAAGACAAACAACAGGTCTTTTATGAGGTTTGGTTTTCAGGGCAAGTGACAGTACTAGCTACAGTAATGTCTAGAGAGCTGTTATTTAGAAAAGCACATCTGTATTGATAGGACTATGAGAGTGCCTAAGGAATGTTGGTGAATAAACGTGTGATAGTAAGGTACAAAGCTGGGTATTTTATTGCCTTCCATTCTAATTCATTAAACACAAAACTATGCTTAACTTCTGGACCTGTTCCTTATTTGGTTTATCAGGGAAATGTATCAGAAAGATACATCAACTTTTTAGTCTTCTTTTGTACTGTCATCAGCCTACTGAGGTCTTCCCTTTATTCTCTGTAAAGGGTTATACCGTATGTACTATCTTTATACTAACTAGAAACAAGAGGAAAAAAATTTTAACAGCCATTTTAACTGGTGAAATGGCTTTTTAGCACGTTTCCATCCATCACTTGGTTGCTATCTTGAACAGCAACAGTATACTAATAAAATCAAGAAAAGAACACATGAAATGTGACCTAAAAGATTTATAATGAAATACATCCACACTTAAATGAGAAATATATTTGTCTTCACTTAGAACTCCCAATGAATGAAAACCCTATTTAACGTAGGACAAAAGAACAACTCTGGATCTGGTACTTAATACAGAATTTAATTAAAGAAGTGAATCCTTCATCCTACTTCATTCCAGTATTGATGTGAAGTTCTTATTCAATGGATTATCTTAGACTGGTAGTTCCATCAACTAAATCTACATACAGGCATAACTCATTTTATTACACTTCACAGACACTAAGTTTTTTAATATAGTGAAGGTTTATGGCAACCCTGCGTTAAGCAAGTCTATTGGTACTGCCAATAGCATTTGCTCACTTTGTGTTTGTGTCACATTTTGGTAATTCTCAAACTATTTTCAACTTTTTCATTATTATAGTTGACCCTTGAACAACACAGGTTTGAACTGCCTGTGTCCACTTATATGTGGATTTTTTACAATACAGTACTGTAAATGTATTTTCTCACATTTTTTTTTCTCTAGTTTATTGTAAGAATATATGATAGGTGTAAGATACAAAATATATGTTACTTGACTGTTATTGGTAAGGCTTCTGGTCAGTAGTAAGCTATTAGTTTTTGGGGAGTCAAAAGCTATACAGGGATTTTCAACTGCCCAGGGGGCCACCTCCCGTAAGCACCCAACAACTGTATATTGGTTGTGGTGATCTGCGATCAGTGCTTAAGACTAGGTGAAAGGTCAGATAATATCTTTTAAGTTATTTCTTAATTAACTTACGCACATTGGTTCTGACATGCTCTTGCATGCTTTTAAATGAACTAAAGTATAAATATAACTTGTATACACCCTGAGAACCAAAAAAATTCATTTGACTTGTTTTATTGCAATCTTTGCTTTATTGCAGTGTCTGGGAATGAACTTGCAGTATCTCTAAGGTAGGCCTTTAATGGTCCTAATTTTCCAAGTGAAGTGTCAAGCATGTTCCCAAAACTACAACCAAAACTGGCTTTTCTTCCTAGTTTGGAATCTAGTTTTGTAGATAAATTTGTCTGTTTCTGAACAGTCCCAAGTGTGGGAGGGTATATTTTAGCGGAGATCATGAAAAGCACAGGAGCTAAAAGTTGCTGACCCTACAAGTTTGGAGTCGGGATTCTACACTGAAAGATGTGGTAAGACTAAGCATTCAGTATTATAAGATACTTTTATACGGGGAAATCAAGCAAGCTACAGAACGTGTAACCCTAGAATTTTATTGGATGAGTTGACTGAAAAACACTGAGATGCAAGGTTTCTGGGGTAATTCAACTAAAAAGTCAGTAAGGCCACATTTAATTTTTAGATGTCTTTTCTTAAACCAATGTAAGAAAAGTTATTCATATATTCCTCTGTAACATTTTGTGATGATCTTCCAAACATACTGTTCCATCTTTTAGAACTTTGTTTTTCTGCACTTATTAGGACTATTTTCCAATACTTCAACTTATTCTTCCAAAGCATTTTTAATGGGTACATGGTATCTAAATTTATCTAACCACTGTCCTGTAAATGAACATTTTTGTTTGAGGTTGTGCTATTACGAAGACCCCATGATGACCACCACCATACCTATCAATGCATATTAACTAATGCCTTAGGAAATGCTTTTAAGTGGATTTCCTCAGTAATATGTAATAAAAAATTTAAAGATATGTTTTAAGATATTTTAAAAGAATACAACTCTTTGCTAATTAGAACGTCTTAGTGGAAGAGAATAAGTAACAAGTGCCTATATCCTGAACATGGGTACACAGATCGCTGGCAGAATAGAAAGCTGCGAATACTGGTTTTATTCAAAAGAGGAATAGGGACACTTCACACTGAGGTTGAATGCTTTGTACAGTGATTCCAGGCCCCTGGGGATTTGCTCTTCTATAGACTTTGTGGAAAAGTTTGAGAAGCAAAGCTATAAATGAACATAAAGCATACTAAAGGTAGGTAAAAGCATACTAAGGTAACTAATGATCCTAATAGCTTAGTTTTAAGGTGGCAAAATATGACTACACACTGAGTCAAAAAAATTGTTTGTGGAGTTTATTATAAAAGGCTTTAGTTGCTTAAGATGTTGATTTCAACTACCAACTACTTTTTTCTTAAATTTTATTTATTTGAAAGAAGAGACTGAGCCAGAGAGAGAGCGCGCACGCACAAGCTGGGGGAGAGGCAGAAGCAGACTCATTGAGCAGGGAGCCCTATGCAGGGCCCAATCCACAGGACCTGGGATCATGACCTGAGCAGAAGGCAGACCCTTAACTGACTGAGCCACCCAAGCACCCCCAATTAACCAACTACTGAAAAACAATGTTATTATCAAAGAGAATTAGTTGGCAGTATGGTTCATTTCAAGGTGCATTTCATACCTGGTTTGACAATAAAACCGTATTGCTGATTAAAAAGAGACCATTTTTCACCCAGTGCATGATTTAAGAATTTATAATGTATATTTGGCTACATTTAAAAATTTTATCCATTCAAAACCGAGCACTTTATGCAAGGCACCATTAGAAGCTCTTTAAATGGAAATACATCAAATTATCACCAGAGTCCTCTGATTTACACTGAAGTTTATTTTTAAAGCACACTTTCTTGACAGAGACTAACATACACATAGGCAGTAAATAAACATAATAAGCATTTCTTTTGCTACATAGTATGTGACGGTAAATAATGATTAGTGTTGACAACCCAGGGCTTGGAAGAATGGCCTGACAAGTTTTATTTAAAAAAAAAATAAAATAAAAACTGTTCATAAAGGGATCTCTAGTGTGCTTTTTCCTGACAACTTCTTTTGGGAATTCTGTCCTGGAATGGGGTATCTTTCCACAAACTTGAAGCAGCAGACATGATAAACAGGTTCCTTCTTCTAGTTATCTTTACGGAATCAAATCAAAATCAAAACCTAGTTGTGATTTCTATTACAAGAATTCTCTTCACAAAAGGGAAAAAAAGGTGGGGGGAGGGAATGATATGAAAGCAAACAAATGCCACGTTTAATAAATCTATCATTTAACACAGCAATAGGTTCATAACTTTCTCAGGTCATTTCCCATCACTTGAGAATAAAAAGAGCTTTGGAATTGAAATTGCAAAGCACTTAGAGGTACACCAATCCCTAAGCAAACCTTTTATATGGAAAAAAAGTGTTAGAGATTAGGGTAGTAAAAGATTGACTATTTAAAAATAAAACTCCATTTTGAGAAGCAAAGCATCCCATCTTAAATAAGTAGCCTCTAAGACAAAAAAAAAAAAAGACAACTCTTCAACTTCATTGTTGTTCTAAAGTTTTGCTGTCCCTGGAACGGTTATAAATGTGTGTTCAATATGATCTAGGAGCTCAATACTTTAAAAAACACTTCCCAACCCTCCTAAATTTTTAACATCTATGTGCCAGGTTGTAAATCCCTAGGGATGCTAGTGTTTCACATTAGCGTATTCATCCTCACAGGTGTTAACTTTAAGCCAATGTACTTAATGGAGCACGACAAAAGCAACTGTTTATAATTCACGTGAAGTTATTGTCAGAACACACAACTTTATTACATTAATAAAAACTAGCGTCTGTAGATGTTAGAGAGATAAATGAATAAAAGGAAAAGCTTTTGTTGTTTGTATTTCAATACTAACTAGCAATATCTAACCTTACAAATAAGGCTTCTCTCTCCCATTGCCTTGGGGTGAAATCACATAAACTTGCTCTGTCTGAAAACAAAGAAACCAACCAACCAACCCTTAAAAAAGGGGGGGGGACTTAAAGATTCAAGAAGACATCTGCCTTCTTTTGATATAATTTTCTATTAGTAACCATTTCCCAGCCATACTCTGCTTTCAAAGATCAAATCCTAACTCCAAAACGTTGTGATTGCTTCCCCTCAAAATATTTCTTAAGACCTGAACGTTCTGTGGAAAATACTTATACAGCATATATTTATTCGTCTAACTGCTTAAACTACGAACTTGAAGTTCTAAGCAAGTATGCAATGCCCAGTACTTACTGATTAACTACAGATGAAAACAGGGCAATAGCATTTTGGCTCCACCATCTAGCTCAACTGCAATCAAATAAAGAGATTCACGCAGAAAATGCAGATTCTAGATCAGTCCCAAAAAGCCTATTTTGGGGTGAGCCTATTAACTAAAATAGTAAAAACAAAACAAAACAAAAAACTAGCTTCTTGGTGGCACATAAGTTTGTGGAAGTAATAATAATGAGATAAACATGAAACATCTTTTTCATAACTGTAAATTTTTCCAGACAAATTCAAGCTACTTATTGTCCCTGGTGAACGAAAAATTCTCACACCAAATTTTTCTCAAACAGCCTGACAATTTTTTTACAAGGTTAAGGAACTGCATTTTAATTTTTTCCGAAATCTTAATTAAATTTCTGAATCTTAACCTAATTAATGTGCTCTTATCACTACGCCACCATAGTAAAACGCTGTTTTTGGTATTTATCGCCACACAATCTTTAAATGTTAAAGTGGTGGTAATTACTCAAATTACTAAGAAACAAAACAGTAATACTAAAAAGATTATTAGAAGCAACTTGAAAGCCGGCTCAAAGAAAGAATCTTAACGGAAAAACATGAAAACCTTTAACTGAAAACGAAAAAACGATTTCCCGTTTGTAAAACTTTCAACACAATGGAAGAGTATTTTCTTACTTGGACTGGAGCTTAAAAGCTATAAATGGTTAATCGCCTTGCACGAATTAAAAATAAAGATATAATTAGTAAAAGATAAAAAAATTCGAAATGGTATTATTCTATGCTTAAAACATTGCATTTGTAAGACCCTACAGACTGAATTTTGTCGGATGTCCCAACAAGCAGCCTCGCCTACTGTCAGGAGGTACACGACGATGAATCAAGTTACAAGAAAAGCAACCACACACCGAATTTGAATTTCCAGATTCAAACACGGAAAGGGAGAGAGAGTCCTGACTTACATTTCATATAATTATCACCCTCTCCTTACCTTCACCGAGTATTTTTATTATAAAAACAGATGCTGTATCATTCAACTGCATAGAACGGCACTTGGCCACCCCACTCTCAAATCTACGCCAGAGACTGGGTCAAAACAAAGACCATTTTAAAGGACAAGATTAAAAAATTTAAAAACTTCCTCAGAACTCAGCAAAATATGACAATTACTACTTTGCAGACGCCTTTTACGGTTCTCTGCTCGACTAGGACACTCTCCCCGCAGTCAGTGCTAGTCCTTTTTAAGAGAGGCTGACAGAGATAACTACGGCCAGCAACCTCGATTGCCTCTGCATGGGCCATGAATAGCAGAGCTAGAACGAACCCCAAAAGATGGAAGAGTCTAAGACGCAAACAAGGTAAAAGGAAAAAAAAGGGGAGGGGGGGAAACGAGACCCGCCCAACTCTCTCAAGCCCACCTCTCCTTCACTGGACTACATAAAACCGAAAAGGTAACAAAAAGCAAACAAACAAACAAACAAAAAAGGAACACCACGAGAAAGCAACTAAGGCTTCATTACTCTCCGCATTCTCGGGTCCAATTCTCTACCGAAGCTCCCGGCCCACCCCACCCCCAGGGGTCCCGGCGCCATTTAGCTCCTCCGAAGCAGCCGCCATTTTCCGCCCCCGCCGGATCGCTGCTGCGCCTCGGCGGCCGCTCTCTACGCCACTCTGTAGCCCGAGCCACCGCCGCGGGTCGGGCCCTGAGAGGGAGGCCCTGGCCTGAGCGTGCGGGGACGGCAGCTTCAGCATCATGAAGGCCCAGCTCCGACCCCGCCCGCGGTGCCCAGTTGCCCACAGCCTGCGCCGGTCGGCGGGAACAGGCTGGCAGCAAGGGGGCCGGACAGGCTCCACTGGGCGGAGCGGCCCTGGCGGCGGTTGGGACCTGAAGGTTCCATCGCACTTACTTCCTGTTTTGGGTCCGGGCACTTTGGAAGAACCAGGATGGAGGCTCCAAAAAATACCAGGATGGAGGAAGCAGCAACGGGCAAGAGTGGCTGCAGCTGGAGTGAGCGAGCGCGACGAGCCACCGGAAACGGAGCTACGACCGCGCCCCGCCCCTAGCCCCCGCTCGCTCCCCCTCCCGCTCTCCTCTCCCTTGGGACTGCGCTGCGTGTTGACTGCTCGCGTCACTTCCGGCCCAGTCCGAGCGCTGAAAAAAAGTCCCGGGTTAACGGAGCTTCGGGGACCCGTCTTCGTGTGGCGTTTGTTTGTGATCCGCTTCTCTTCTCTCTACCTACTAGGAAAGCTCGGTACCGACGATTCCGCTGCTGATGCTGTAAAGGAGGCCCATCTTTCTTTGGCGTAACTGTGGTGTTTCTGGCTCGGGGAGCAGTTGCGCCCAGCTGGCCGAGTTTCAGAAATTCGCCAGGCTCCAGAGCGGATACACCCAGGCGTGGAACGGAATGAGAGCCTTGTCTAGATGCAAAAGAAAGCCGGGAATTACGTCTGGCCCCTCACAGTTTACATTGCCATAGGCGCTTTGGACCCGTGATGCCAGTTCTGGTCAAAAGTTGTCCTCTGTGAGCGTAGCAAGATGCTACTCTAGTGCACAGTCCGTCTTTTTTCTTTTTCTTTTTTTCAAGATTTTATTTATTTATTTATTTGAGAGAGAGAATGAGAGATAGAGAGCATGAGAGGGAAGAGGGTCAGAGGGAGAAGCAGGCTCCCCGCCCAGCAGGGAGCCCGACGCGGGACTTGATCCCGGGACTGCAGGATCATGACCTGAGCGAAGACAGTCGCTTAACCAACTGAGCCACCCAGGCGCCCTAAGGCCCAGTCTGTCTTAAAGCACTATTTTTTCTAAGCCAGCTGCTCTTCAATTACGTGGGAAACTTTTAGAAAGGACCAATGGTCGGGCCTATCCCCTAGACCAGTCTTTCAGAAGCTCCGTGAGACCCTGGCAGAGATTGTGTTTTTAAAGAGTTTCGAGTTTGAAAATCTTTATGGTGGAGTGGTCCGAACCTGTTACAACTGTATGATTCCGATCTCGTTTTACTTCTTTATAAAACTAGATTTATTATAGTCTTTCTGTACTGAGATGACAGAAGTTATCAAAGTTAGACTTGACTAATGTTCTTGCTTCCAACAACTATGTGTAGACTCCCACTACGTTGTCACGAGGGGAATGTAGTCCGTCTCAGTCGTAAAGGTCAAAAAAAGGCTATGGAGAATGTGATTATGCACTCCCGAATTGGTCTTAAGTAGCTAATGAGGTTAATAATGCTCAGTAATCTCCCCCCCGCCATTATTTAAGCATGTTTTGATTTTTCTATGCAGTTGTGGTTTCCTTTAACTACAACGTATTGTTGAAAGACTTGGTGGTGGTGGTAAAAAAAACTACACAATGAAACGGGTTTAGAAACATATTTAGATTTTAAGCCAAATGTACATAGTTTCCAGCAGTAGTCCACATAACCATGCTCTTCTTTGGGGTAAAAGAATTTTTCAGTCACAATCGTTGGGTTTCACAAAAGGAGTGTAAAACTATAATGAGATACTATTATACACCTATCAGAATGACTAAAATAAAAGCCACAGACAACACCAAATTCTTGTGAGGATGTGCAACAGGAACTGTCATTAATTGCCAGTGGGACTGCAAAAGGTTACAGTCACATTGAGAGTTTGGCAGTTTCTTACAGAACTAAACATTCTTACTGTATGATCCAACAATTGCTCCTTGATATTTACCCAATGAGTTGGAAAGTTATGTCCACATAAAAACCTGCACACAGATATTTATTGCAGTTTTATTCATAATTGTCAAAACTTGGAAGACACCAAGATGTGCTTCATTAGGTGACGGGATAAATGGTACATCCATACAATTGAATATTATCTAATGCTAAAAAGAAATGAACTATCAAGCCATGAAAGGATATGAAGGAAGCTTAAATGCATATAACTGAGTAAAATAAGTCAATCTGAAAAAGTCACGTACTTTTGTATGATTCAAGCTATATAACATTCTGGAAAGGGAAAAACTGGAGATAGTAAAAAAGATCAGTAGTGGCCAAGTTTTGGGGCTGGGGAGAGGAATACATGGAGCAGAGGATATTTAAGGCAGTGAAACAATGCTCTATGATATTAAAATGGTAGATACAAGTGCTTCTACATTTCTTAAAACCTACAAAATGTACAACACCAATAGTGAACCCTAATGTGAGTTATGGCCTTTGGGTGATAATGATGTGTCATTGTTGGTTCTTCATTTGTAATAAATGTACCATTCTGGTGGGTGATGATCATGGAGGAGGCTACACATGTGTAGAGCAGGTGGTATATGGGAAGTCTGTACCTTTCTCTCAGTTTTGCTGTGCCTCTTAAACTCGTCTTAAAAAAAAAGTCTATTTGAAAAAAGAAAGAATGAAAGTGCGAAATAAGCCTTTGGATTTGGACAACATGAGCCAGAGTTTTTTGAGTGTTTATGTGTCAAAGGCTTTACGTGTATTAAACTCATTTGATGTTCACAAGTGTCAGATGCATTAGTACAGTTATTACAAATGAATCCTGTTTTAGACAACCAAAAAGAAGTGAAAAAATGTCAGGGGCACACAGCCGAAGTCATAGAGTCAAAATTGAATCCTCAGCTCCAGAGCCCATGCTCTGAACTCTACTACTCTTTTGCAGCTCACAAAGTACACTTTGGCAACAGTCTTTTTTATTGTAAAAAGTTATTTCAACCAGTTTCCAGAGTCTTTACTGAAGAGGAAAATGGACATGTTCGACCGATTTTCAAAAATAAATGCCAGAAGCAGCATTTTATTACATCTAAATTTATTACCAATATGTGATACTCTGTATCCTATTTGGTTATTACATATACCACTCAATTTTTAAGTGGGTACATGAGTAATATGTAAGCAAAACCATGAAGTAGGATTGTATTGGTGAATAGATGTTGAAGTTACACCTGAGTATGCATCTTGGCTTTATTGCTTTGTAGTGGGTATGGCAATTCACTGCTCAGTTTCATTTGCCTTCAAAACATGGGAATAATAAAATCTACCTCCCAAAATAATGTGGGCATGCATTGCACAGAGCCTGACGTGTGTAGTAAGCACTTAAAAATGAACCAGAAAAGCAATTACTCTCAGAGCAGTTCTAATGAAATAATAATTACCTATGTAAGATTAACATTTACAAGGAAGTGGTTCCTAATTAGCCACATTTTTCATAAAGCATAACCATATAGGATTCTTTTTCACCAAGGCATGACAGAGTGATACCTTAATTATAGTCTGTCTATACATTGTCCTCTGCAAAATTTTGCAGCCTGCACTCTGCTGCACTCTGCTGTTAATTCCCTGAAAAAGTCAAACCCATCCTCTTAATTAATTCTCCCTTTCTGGGTAAGTTTCTTTCATAACTACCTTTTCCAAAGTCAGTTAAGATTGGGGAAAACAAATGTATTTTAATATTAGTCTAATATATAATTTTAAAAGCAAATTCAATATCCATTTATGATAAAAACAAAGTGGATATAGAAGGACTGTACCTCAACATAGTAAAGGCCATATGTGACAAGCCCACAGCTAACCGTACACAGTGGTGAAAAGCTGAAAGCTTTTTCTCTGAAATCAGGAACAAGACCGGAATACCCACTTTTACCACTTTTATTCAACCTAGTATTGGAAGTCTTAGCCACAGCAATTAGGCAAGAATAGGAAAAGGAAGAAGTAAAACGCACTATCTGCAGATGACATGATAATTATATATGTAAAATCCTAAGGACTGTCAAAAAACTGTTAGAATTAATAAATCAATAAAGTTGCAGAATACAAAGTCAATACACAAAAATTGGTTGCATTTCTATACACTAATAACAAATTATCAGAAAGAGAAACTAAGAAAACAATTCCATTTACAACTGGATCAAAAAGAATGAAGTACCTAAAAATTTGCCAAGCAGGTGAAAGACCTGAGTGTTGATATCTATGAAATATTAATGAAGGAACTTAAGACAAATAAATGGAAAAATATTCCATGCTCATTGGTTGGAAGGATTAATACTGATTGTTAAAGTGTCCATACTACTCAAAATAATATATAGATTCAATGAAATCCCTGAAAAATTCTGATGGCATTTTTCACTGAAATAGAACAAAGAATTCTAAAATTTGTGTGGAACCACAAAAGACCTCAAATAACCAAAGCACTCTTGAGAAAGAGGAACAAAGCTGGAGGCATCATGCTCTCTGATTCCAAACTGTATTACAAAGCTATATTAATTAAAACAGTATGGTATTAGCCTTAAAAACAGACACATAGATGAATAGAACAAAATAGCCCAGAAATAAACCCATGCATATGTGGTCAATTAATTTATGACAAAGGAGTCAAGAATATACAATGTTTAAAGGACAGGCTCATCAATAAATAGTATTGGGAAAACTGGGCAGCCACATGCAAAGGAATGAAACTGGACCACATCATATATAAAAACTCAAAATGGATTAAACTGGGCCACATAATATGTAAAAATTAACTCAATGGATTAAAGACTTGAACACAAGACCTGAAACCATAAAGATCCTAGAAGAAAACATGGGCAGTAGTCTCCCTGACATAGGTCTTGGCAGTGATTTTTGAACCTGACAACAAAAGCAAAAATAAACAATGGGGACTACCTCAAACTAAAAAGCTTCTGTACAGCAAAGGAAACCATCAACAAAATGAAGAGGCAACCTACTGAATGGGAGAAAATATTTGCAAATCATATATCTGATAAGGGGCTAATATGCAAAATATGTAAAGAACTCATACAACTCAATAGCGAAAAAACCAATCTGATTAAAAATTGGCAGAATATATAAATAGACATTTTTCCAAGGAAGACACAGATGACCAACAAGTACATGAAAAGATGCTCAACATCACTAATCAGGGAAATGCAAATCAAAACCACAGAGATATCACTATACACCGTTAGAATGGCTATTATCAAAAAGATTAAAAAAATAAACATTGATGAGGAAGTTGAGAAAAGGGAACCCTCATGCACTGTTGGGAATGTAAGTTGGTGCAAACACTATGGAAAACAGAATGGATGTTCCTCAAAAAATTAAAAATAGAATAGCCATATAATCCACTTCTGGGTGATTATTGGAGGAAAATGAAAACACAAACTCAAAAAGATCCATGCACCCCGTATTTATCGCAGCATTATTTATAATAGCTGAGCTATGGAAACAACCTAAGTGTCCATGACTGAATGAATGGATAAAGAAGATATGATATATATATATAATGGAATATTACTTAGCCATAAAAATGAAATCTTGCCATTTGTGACAACATGGATAGACTTAAAGGATATTATGTTAAGTGAAATAAATCAGAGAAAGACAAATACCATATGATTATATGTGGAAACTTAAAAAAACCACAACCAAATACCCCCTTCCCCCCCAAAACAAACTCCAAGCTCATAGGTATAGATAACAGATTGATAGCTGCCAGAGGTGATCGGAGGAGGGTGGGAGAAATGGGTATACTTAAAATGTTTTTTTAGTAATAAATAAAAAAATAATAAAATTAAATTTATTATAGTAACACCATATTATCTTTAACTTGCATAATCATTGTAAGGACTATCCATAATATAATTTGAAGTCTAGGGCAACTTTCTGTAGTTACACATCTAGGTTATTTCTACCTTAGTACTTCATCACTGTATACCTAGGGAATGTAAGAGATTTTTAATATTATCCTAGGATTTACCTAATTAGGCATTACATATTTTGTAAAGAAATAGTTCTACCCCAAATAGAAGTTATATTATAAAAGTATTTTACAGCACAGTTGTGGTATTTGCGGCATTTGCTAGTTATGATTAACTCTCTTGGACTCTAGATTTTTTATAACACTTTCGTGAAACTCATCAGTGATAGAATATTGATGAAATTACCTTTCTTTTATGAAAGGTGATATATTAATGCAAAAGCGTTTCATATAGTGAGAGGCAGGTTCTGTTGTTTGATGATCATCTCGCGTCTTGGATGGTATGAAAAAGATGTTTGCAAGGGCTTTTGTTCAAGGTACATGAAAAATACAATTACTGAGTAGTCCATTTTCTTTCCACACAGTTTCTGAGTCATGTTAATACAGTTCGTGGGTTGTACTGGATGGCTTTCAAGAAGTTCTGGACATCTGATGGGGATTCCTATGCTAATAGGGCAAAGAACAAACTGTCCCTAATTAGGCCCACACATCAGGCTCTTCCAGATCCTCTTTTGTCTCACATTTCTCCTCTAGGCTTTTTCTCTGGGGCTTATGGCACTCCATCTAAACCCCTTTTCATGTCCCCCATTTTGTGTCAGTGTCTCATTTCCACACTTCTTTTAATCTCTCAATCTAGTCACCACCTCTTTATACCCTCCTCACTTTTTCTTTTGCAATAGGTCTTTACTGAGACTTATTAATGGGACATTAGCAGAATTTGGTTTTTCTTTCAGTTAGGAAAATGGAGAACCAAGACTTTGGATATTCCCAGAAAATGAGGATAAAAGTGTTCATTCTGTCCTTGATTTTTTTTTTTTTTTGTGCAAAATAAAAGAGTTAAGTTACTTGACTAAAATTGGGAGAATGTCTGGACCCAGACTCAAAGACCTGTTCCTTTACAGTCTGTCGTAGGAGAGAGAGGGATAATATAACAATAAGCCAGTAAATAATTGCCACGTTTTGTAAGTTCTAAGGAGGACACAAATTGAATGCTCTGAAAGTGAGCTTTCTATAGGGTGTTCAGAGTAGGGCATTCTGAGAAGACATGTGAACAGAGACTGGAAAGATGAGAAGAAATCACCATAGTAGGGGGTAAAAGATGGGAGAACATTTGTCCAGTTAATATGGGAAAGAGTGTTTTTGTAGAAAGCAACTGGCCTCTATAATGTTTATAAAAGGGAAAGAGCACAGTGTTAGTAAGGGGTAGGCTCAGTTTCTCTTGCAAAGTTAATTGATTTTAAGTCCCCTCTAAGATTGGAGGTCAGCACATGCCCAGAGGTGGCTGGACAATCTGCCACCTCTGCCTTATCTTATGGCTTCAGTATGTCAGCATATGGCACAATATTTTAACTTAATAGATTCTTAAATGTTTGTTGAGATCACAAATAATTAGTATCTTAAGCCAGAAGATCAGGAAGCTAGCCATTTCTCTTCTTTGGCAATAGTTACTGACTACGGAGAGAGCTCCGTTGTTTTTTCAGAGTGTCACTACTTGTTAACTCTGGAATAAAATACATGCTACCTTTTATTATTACTGTAGCGCAAGGAGGTTATTTTAACAGAATGCTCTGAAAGTGAGTATTTGTCTAACAGAAGGTTTGGAATTACTTTATTGCCCAAATCTCCTTGTCCATCTAGATGTAATATTTTAAGGGTAGAAGCACTACATTTTAACCAGCAGATGTCCCTGTTGTTTAGCAAGATTTTTTTTTTCTTTACAGAGTAGTAGCTTCAACAGTAGATGGGAATTCTGTGGTTTGAATTTGTTAAGTGTTAGACTATGGTAGACCAATGACAAGCCTCATCAATAAGAAAACCAAAGGGATATGCTTTCCAAATGTGAAAGGTCTTCTATCATTTAAAGACTTGTCATTGATTAATCCCCTTCTTTTTTTTTTTCAATATACTGCTAAATTCCCTTGCACAGAATACACAGTGAAAGAAATAAGAGAAAGAAATAAGGAATGTGCGTAACCTTTATAACTTCAGGAGTTTGCGCATCTCTGGTACACTTTCATTGACTTCATTCTGCAGACCTTCCTGAGACCCTACTTTGTGCTGAGCACTATTTTAGGGAGAAGGAATATGGTAGAGATCAAGAGAGATAATGTCCTTGCCCTCAAAGTACATATTTTCTAATGGAGGAGGCTACATTGTAGTAGTTGTTTTTCAATGTGTCTTTGTAAAAAACTCTTGTTAAAGTACCAATTCACTGAATTGTTGCAACTGCCCATAAAACTTGCTCATTATTAACAACTTAATGAGGGATTAAGACAAAATATGAATCAAATCACTTGGTATCATCAAATTAGTCTGAATTGCAAGTATTAGGACAGGTGGATCAATGCTCATTGGTCTTGCTTCATCAAAGTGCAGTGTTTTTCTTTTAAATTACATTATAAATCTGTATTTAATATTGTTAAGTTTTTTAATTCCAATATAGTTAATATACAGTGTTATATTAGTTTCAGGAATACAATATAGCGATTCAATAATTCTATACATTACTCAGTGCTCATCATAAGTGTACTCTTAATCTCCTTCACCTGTTTCACCCATCCCCCCACCTACCTTCCCTCTGATCACCATCTGTTCTCTGTAGTTCAGAGTCTGTTTCTTGGTCTGTTTCTCTTCTTTCTTTTCCTTTGCTCATTTGTTTCTTAAATTCCACATATGAATGAAATCATATGGTATTTGTCTTTCTCTGACTGACTCATTTCACTTAGCATTACACTCTCTAGCTCCATCCATGTTGTTGCAAATGGCAAGAGTTCATTCTTTCTTATGGCTGAATTATATATATACAGTGGGATATATACCACATCTTCTTTATCCATTCATCTATCGACGGACACTTAGGCTGCTTCCATAGTTTGGCTATTATAAATAATGCTGCAATAAACAGAGGGATGCATGTATCCCTTTGAATTAGTGTCTTTGTATTTGTTGGGTAAATACCCAATAGTGTGATTATTAGATCATAGGGTAGTTCTATTTTTAATTTTCTGAAGAAACTCCATCCTTTTTCCACAGTGGCTGCACCAGTTTGCTTTCCCACCAAGAGTGCATCAGGGTTCCTTTTCCTCCACATCCAACACCAACACCTTTTTCCTCACCAACACTGTTGTCTCTTGTGTTGATGATTTTAGCCATTCTGACAGCTGTGAGGTGATATCTCCTTGGCGTTTTGATTTGCATTTCCCTGATGGTAAGTGATGATGAACATCTTTTCATCTGTGTGTCTTCTTTGGAGAAATGTCTGCTCATGTCTTCTGCCCATTTTTTAATTGGATTGTTGGTTTTTTGGGTGTTGAGTTGTATCAGTTCTTTATATATTTTGGATACTAACCCTTTATTGGATATATCATTTGCAAATATCTTCTCCCATTCAGTAGGTTTCCTTTTAGTTGTGTTGATTGTTTCCTTCACTGTGCAGAAATTTGTGTGTTAATGTAGTCCCAATAGTTTATTTTTGCTTTTATTTCCCTTGCCCGAGGAGACATATCTAGAAAAATGTTGCTTTGGCTGATGTCTCAGATATCACTGCCCATGCTCTCTTCTAGGATTTTTATGGTTTCAGGTCTCACAGTTAGGTCTTTCATCCCCTTTGAGTTTATTTTTGTGTATAGTGAAAGAAAGTGGTCCAGTTTCATTCTTTTACATGTGGCTGTCCAGTTTTCCCAACACCATTTGTTAAAGACACTGTCTTTTTCCCACTGGATATTCATTCCTCCTTTGTCGAAGATTTTTTTTTTAAAGATTTATTTATTTATTTGAAAGAGAGAGAATGAGAGAGAGAGAGAGTACATGAGAGGGGGGAGGGTCAGAGGGAGAAGCAGGCTACTTTGCTGAGCAGGGAGCCTGATGTGGGACTCGATCCCGGGACTCCGGGATCATGACCTGAGCCGAAGGCAGTCGCTTAACCAACTGAGCCACCCAGGCACCCTCCTTTGTCGAAGATTAACTGACCATATAATTGTGGGCTTATTTCTGGGTTTTTTATTCTGTTCTATTGATCCATGTGTCTATTTTTATGCCCATACCAGGCTGTTTTGATTACTATAGCTTTGTAATAGAACTTGAAGATTGGAATTGTGATACCTCCAGTTTTGTTTTTCTTTTTCAAGATTGTTCTGGCTATTCGGGGTCTTTTGTGTTTCCATACAAATTTTAGGATTGTTTATTCTAGTTCTGTGGAAAATGCTGTTGGTATTTTGATAAGGATGGCGTTAAATCTGTAGATTGCTTTGGGCAGTATAGACATTTTAACAATATTTGTTCTAGTCAAAGCACTTTGAACAATATCTGGCAAATAGTAGGTGCTCCAAAATGTCAGGTATTATTATTTGTCTTGCCCATCATAACAACAACAACAACAACAACAAAAGAAAAACAGGAGAGAATTGTGTTATTTGACTATTGAGTAGGATTTATTAGGGTGACAATTCTATCTCAGTGAAGAGGATTGGGATAGAAAAAAATTATTCATTAAGATTTATATTGGAAAAAAGATTTATCTTGAAATAAAAATAGCTAACAGGTAGTCTATTTTTAGTTACCTTTTTAATTTATTTTATTTAATTTATTTTTTTTTAAGATTTTTATTTATCTTTTTGAGAGAGAGAGAATGAGAGATAGAGAGCACGAGAGGGAAGAGGGTCAGAGGGAGAAGCAGACTCCCTGCCGAGCAGGGAGCCCGATGAGGGACTCGATCCCCGGGCCTCCAGGATCATGACCTGAGCTGGAGGCAATCACTTAACCAACTGAGCCACCCAGGTGCCCACCTTTTTAATTTATTTTAAACTGGCTTCCAAAATGTCAGTCTATTGCTGATAGATATGAAAAGGAGTATTATAAATTGCATTGTTTTGAGGCTTTTGTTTCTCTGAAACTCCTTGGAAACAAGCCTGTTCATGTTTCTGGGCAAAGCGCTTTATACACTGGAGAAAGTGATATGGCCACTTATTTGAGGAAACCCCTGCTACTAAGCTTCCCTGGATACTTTTAACATGCATACAACAGATGCATATAAACACATGCAAGCTAAAGGTCTTTCTTGGCCTGAAATAGTTAGACTTAAAATCCAAACTCAACAGAAAACACTGTTTCTCAAAGTAGCAATTCCTCCAAAAACAATTCCCTGAAATCTCAACCTAGCCTTTTAATACCTGCCCAATTTAAGAACAGCGACAATGGATTAGATATAGCCACATCAAATTAACTTCTAGAGCATGATACCTTTGTTATCATGACTGCATCCTAAGTGGGCAGACCTGGTAAAAACATGTAATATATAATTTTTAATTTAATGAGATTGGGAATAACAGGATTAGGAAAGCAGAGCTTCTGTGGGCCATCTGTTCAGGCTGGTGAACGATACTATTACATATCATCCTGTTTTAGAATTGTAGCCATTGCAGCAGTATTATACTGATACCAGCAAACCTAGAGTAAGGAAGATGTATGGCTCCCACAGTCACAGTATCACTAATGTCTTTTTCCTCTGTTTATGTTTCTTACCAGAAATTAACACTTATGCTGGACTTTGGCCTGTGTTAGTTCAACATGGTGTAGGATGACATAAGGCTGTTACTGCCATTCTTTGAAGGTGAAACTCCTTTCTCTATTTCCATTATAATTGGATAAGCTCTATTTTTGTTGAACAGGAGCCCACTTTCACATGATGCTGCAGTCTTTTCTTTCTTTTCCTTTGCCAAAGAGCCATCTGCCATGAAATCATTATTGAGAACACTCTTGATCTTGAGCCTGTAATAAATTTTCACAAGAATCCCCTCTGAGAAGGAACCCATGCCGCTTTACCATTGTAGACCAATTGCGGGGAAAATATATGATACAACAATATCTCATACATGATGTTATAAATAACCATGTTATTTGAAAAGGTCACAGTAAATATAGTACTCTATAAGCAATCTGGCTCTTGCAGTGGCTAAAACCAAAAATGCATCTGAAGCCTTTGCTTTTAGGCCTTTCCTACCTCTCTCTTCACTGCAACTACATTTTGAGAAAACAATAAATTGGTCGAAAATTTTAAAAATTGGATTTCTCTAGGATAAGTGGCTTACAACTGCTGGGTGGTGGAAAGAGGCAGACTACTCCAGGTTGGTAGGTGGCAGTTTTAATAAACAAAGAGAACTTACATATGAGGCTTATCTTGGGGCAGCAGTAAGATGAATGGATCCCTGCACCCACACTCACAAATCTTAAAAGTTTAGAAAGAGGGCCTGCCTGGGCTCAGTTACATATGCTGTGTAGGTGTTTAAATCAACACCACATCCCTATCTCAAGCCTCTGTCCTTGAAGGCAGCCTCTGGGAGCTGAAAGGCAAGCAAAACCCACATTCTAAGGATGGGAGAGGGGTTGAGGAGCCTCCAAGTGCCAGGGTCTTGCCCATGGGTCAATCGGTGGTCGTGTCTTCAATGACATTCCCCAACAAGCTTACATAGGAAGGACAGGACTATATTGTTCAACAAGGAATTTCTTCTAAGAAGGCCTTCTTGTATTGTACCTGGTTAACATCTGAAAGAATCACTTTCTGTGAAAAATGACACATGGATGCTCACATAGGGCTTCCTGATGATTGTTGGTTTGTATTTATTTGGTTCTAAATAAACTTTCTCCATAACAGCTTCTAATGGTGATAAGGCCTCTTCAGCAATGAATTATTTTGTAATCAGTCATGTTGCAATCTGCCAGAAATGCTCAGTTTGTCCATCTGCTGGGTCATTTCCACTAATATTATGGAGTCTATTTGGAAAGATGGAAATTGGCCAGTCCATCCTGTTTCCTTCATTGATGTGTTAGTGTCAGTACATAAAATGTGGTTGAGAAAAAATTTAGGTGAGATTCTTAAAATCTGCGATGGTCACATTTAGCCTACTTTTCAGTTAAGAAAGTGATTCATACTTCTTATTTATTTCCAATAGCTAAAACTCAACACTGTGTCAAGTCTAACTAAAGCTCTCTCAAATTGCTAACTTTATAGTTGCTATAAGTAGCATAATTAGGAATTCTATACTGATTTCTTTTTGACTATTTTTTTTGTCAACTATGCTTAATCCTGTTCTTAGCACCCCTGTTTGCTTAAAAGTTGTGGAATTTAAAAGGACCTGTGGTGGTACTTACATGTTGGGGCCTCCTATCTCCCATCTCGTGAAAGCAATATAAGATTGCTTCATTTCCAAAGTCCACTTAGGCTCAGAACTTTCCATATTCTCCTGCAGGTTCTCAAAGTTTTACATGGCTCCTTCTTCCTCTAATTCTTGCATCCTGGCATACACTCTATTTTACCTCGAAGAATCGAATCTCTTCACCAGTTATGATAGGGTTTCTCTTTCCAAGAATTTAGAGGTTTTGTGGGAGAGTTAAAGGTTTCAGGGAGTAGTCATAGCCTTCCACCATTTCTCTGGCTTCTTTCTCTCCTCTCCTATTCTTTCCTACCTTTCAGGAACAAAGCCCATTTCTCTTCTTGCCTTATACATAGCATTTTAATAGGCTAATATGCATGATCTAACTTGTGGTAGAGGCTGCTACTGATCCCCATATTTGTTATTCCCTTCTTCCCTAGTGTTAGTAGAATATTTGAGTGTCAAGGTAACAATACATCTCCTAGCTTCCTGTGCAACCAGGTATAATTGTATGACCATCACTAGCCAATGTGATGTAAGCAAGAACTGAAGTATACCCCATCTGGATTTCTCCCCCCCAAAAGGAATTAGCTTGTCCTCCTTTTCACTTTCTCCAGAGGCTTAACTGATTGAGCCACCCAGGCACCCTTCTCTTCTTTTTAATCCATTTTTATTTTGGGTTTCTGTTTCTGCTGCTGAGTCTATATTCTAATCCATGCAATGCCCTTCAAGCTCCCTCCCTTCTCACCAAGGCGTTTCTTAAAAATACAAAGAGGAACTGTGGTGAGCCAAATTTTCTCTCCCTCTTTATATTTATATATGAAACTTTCTGTACAAGGGGAATATGAGTGATATTTTTTTAAGTAGAGATATGAGAGTAAAGGCACTTCAGGTAGAAGAAAATTTCATGAGGAAATATTCAGGAAAGTGCAAAGAATTTCTAGGGAATAAAAACACGTGTAATTTGGGTGGCGCATAGGGGAATTCTGGAAAGCAAACCTGGAAATGTGACTTGGCTGGGTTAAGTTAATGGAGGCATGAATCGGTTCATCTTTGTTGCTTTGTCATGTAACAACAACATTCCCCCCCCCAAACCAAAAAACAACTTTTAGTCTGTTGAAACATTTACTCACTACTTAATGGGTATGCAATTGGGGCTGGCAGCAGCTGGTTAGTTTTTCAGCTGTTTTCCTTGGGTTTACTCGTGCAGCTGAAGTCAGCTGGAAGATCAGCTGGGGTGGCCTCATTCACGTGTCTAGTTGATAGGTTGATGGCGGCTGTGGCTCAGTTCTCCATGTTGTCACAGCTCTCTGCCTTGGGCTTGTTCATCTAGCAGCCATGTCCCAAGAGCAGCAAAGAAGGCAAGACCCAATGCTCAAGCACTTTCTAAGCCTCCAGTTGTTTCACATTAGTAAGTCACTAACCGAGCCCATATATGAATTAGAGGAAAAGACTTCACCTCTTGATAGGAAGAATTGTAAATTATCAGGGGACAGTATTTTTCAATCTGCTAGGACCTTGGATACTAGGCTAAGAAATTTGGACTTTTAATTGGTAGACAGTGAGGAAGGAAGGGCACAGACTTAGAGATCAACCCTAGATGTAGCCAAAAACTATATTTTTGAAAATCGTCTTTATGTTTTAGAATAGTTTTAGATTTGTAGAAAAATGAAGATGATAGAGTCCCCGTATGTTCCACACCCAGTATCCCTTGTTAATAACATATATTAATATGGTATATTTGTTAAAATTAATGAACCAATATTGATATGTTTTTATTAGCTAATACATACTTTATGTAGATTTCCTTTTTATCATTTTATCTTCTTTTATTTCATCACAATAAGTGCATTCTGTAATCTCAATCCCCTATTTCACCCATCCCGCCACCTATCTCCCCTCTGGTAAAGGGGAGGTAGGTTAACAGCTGGTTAACAAATGGTTATCTGTTCCCTATAGTTAAGAGTCTTTTTCTTGGTTTGTTTCTCTCTCTTCTTTCTTTTCCTTTGCTCATTTGTTTCTTAAATTCCACATATGAATGAAATCATATGGTATTTTTCTTTCTCTGACTGACTCATTTCACTTAGCATTATATTCTCTAGCTCCGTCCATGTTGTTACAAATGGCAAGAGTTGGGCGCCTGGGTGGGTCAGTTGGTTAAGCGATTGCCTTCAGCTCAGGTCATGATCCTGGAGTCCCGGGATCAAGTCCCACATCGGGCTCCCTGCTCGGCGGGGAATCTGCTTCTCCCTCTGACCCTCTTCCCTCTCATGCTCTCTATCTCTCAAATAAATAAATAAAATCTTAAAAAAAAAAACAAATGACAAGAGTTCATTCTTTCTTATGGCTGAATTATATATCTACAGTGGGATGTATACCACATCTTCTTTATCCACTCATCTATTGATGGACACTTAGGCTGCTTCCATAGTTTGGCTATTATAACTAATGCTGCAGTAAACAGAGGGATGCATGTATCCCTTTGATTTAGTGTCTTTGTATTTGTTGGGTGGATACCCAATAGTGTGATTATTAGATCATAGGGTAGTTCTATTTTTAATTTCCTGAAGAAACTCCATCTTTTTTTCCACAGTTGCTGCACCAGTTTGCTTTGCCATTAAGAGTGCAAACTTTTATTTTTTATGTAAAATCAAATAGGACTTAACATAAATGCTATATGTCAAGTATTCTTTAGTGTAATAATAATTTTGAGCTATTAATGGGCTGCTGTTTCTCATACCTGTCATCCTTCATAAAGGCAACTTTGATAGTTTTCTCTATATTCCCTCGGAGGAGGAACATACATACAGACTAGAACAAAGAAGTAAGTTAAACTTCTGAATGGACTTTTATAAATTTATATGAGACAATATTGAAACCCAGAGTCTTATCTTTAAGAGCCAGAAACTATAGAGGGAGAAAAAAGGCTTGGGGGATTCTAAAAACTTTCATTTAAAAACTAATAGAAGAGCCTAGACCACCTATATCAGAATTTACATCATGAACCAGAGCATAGCAAGAATGCTGGTGATATAAGAGCTGTTTTCCCAGCCAAAAAGAAATGAAAATTTTGACAAGAGAACAAGCAGTAGTAGGTGAGAAGGAACCACATATGCTACTCCCTTCTTGGAGTCAGAATCCTAGGTCAGAGGAAGAGAAAGAAATAGAAACCCCAGATAAATTTGTGGAGATCCCAGAAAAGAATGGAGTAGCTTCTGGCATTCTAGGGTTTAGTCCAAAAGACTCCATGTTCTGATTAGCTAGTACTGAAAAAAAGATTACTCCAAACCATAGTGGCTTAAAACAACAATAATCATTTTATTACTGCTTATAGTTTCTATGGATGAGGATTTGGGGAAAGGCTTGGATAAATAGTTCTAGCTTGCAGGTCTCATGCCTTTGCAGTCAGATAATGGCTGGAGCTGTAACAATGGATGGAAAGTATCCACAAATCCCTTCAAAACGTAGAGCCGGATCCCTACCCCCTTGAGTGTGGGCTGGCCTGAGTGACTCATTTCCAGTGAACAGAATAAAATAGAAGTGACAATGTGTAACTCCTGAAACTAGGTCATAAAAGCATTGAAGCTTCCTCATTGCTCTCACTCTTAGATCTCTTGCTTTCAGCGAGGCCAGTTGCCATGTGCTTGAGGACACTCGAGCAGCCCTGTGGAAGGGCCCACATGGTAGGAATTGAGTCCTCCAGCCAATAGCCAAGGATGAAACCTCTTGCCATCATCATGTGAGTGAGCCATCTTGGGACTAGATGACTGAAGCCCTAGCAGACATCTTGCTTGATTGCAACCTCGTGAGAGTCCCTAAGGAAATCATCCAGCTAAGCCACTCCTGAGTGCCTGACCCACAGAAACTAAGAGGTAATAAATGCTTGCTGCTGTAAGCCACTACATTTTGGGGTAATTTGTTATGTAGCAAGAGATACCTATTGGAGAGGAGGTTGGAGCTGCAAGCAGCTCTCCAGTCATACTTATCTTTTTACATGGTGCCTCTTTGTGTGATTTTTCTGAATGGGCTAGTTTGGGCTTCCTCACAGTATGGCAGCTGGACTGCTTATATGATGGATGGCTGATAGCCTTTAGATGATCTATCTCCAGAAGTCACATAGTACCACTTTCTGCATACTCTATTAGTTAAAATAACCACAGAGGCTGTGCCATTTCAGTGGGAGGAGTCCCTCCTCTTAATGGGAAGAGTGTCAAAGCCGTATTGTATGAAGAGCATGTTGGATGAGAAATACTGTTACAGCCATCTTCGGAAAATACAATCTTCCACATTTAAGCCAAGTGCCACATCCAACAGGGCATTTGAATAGTAGATTAGTGGAGATATAAATGTAGGAGTCATCATTGTAGAGAGAGAAGTTGAAGCCACTGGAGTGGATGAAATCACTTAGGAAGACAGATTAGAAAGAGGAGATGTGGGCACAGGAGGTCACCATGAAGAACCCTAACATTTAAAATCCAGGCCAGCCAAGAAGTGTTTAGAGAGTTAGAAGGAATTCCAGAGTGATTTAAAAGTACCAGCCATTGCATGCTATCTAAAACCATTTAAGATGAAATATAACAAAATTTAAACCTTCCTAAACAAATAAACAAACAAACAACTAAATACCTTGTCTAGAAGAAGAAGAAAATATATGCATAGCAGATTCATGCTTACAGCATAAGGAGTGTCCTATAAGTTTTTAATTCTTTGTTGTTGTTCTTGCTATTCAAGGAAATCTGTACTTATTATTGTTTCAAGCATAACCTCTCTGCACCATGCTAGGCTAAATATTAGGCATCTAGTGTTGATACAATAAAAGATTGTGTTCTTCATGCCTGGGGGGGAAAAAAAGAGTATTGGATCTCAAAATTAAGAAAAAAAAAAAAGAATATTCAAAAAAGGAGGAGGTAGTCATTTCAGGAGTAATTTTTCATTAGTACTGAGTTTTACCTTTTATTTGTTTAAACAACAATAAAAAGAAGTGAAATCAACCATCTTGCTTTCTCTTTAGTTCTTTTTTTAAAATAAAACATCTAATAATATATTATACCTTACTACCAAGTCAATATGGGAATGGTAGGAAACCATTAGAATCCCCCAAGCCTTTTTTTCCTCTCCATAGTTTCTGGCTCTTAAAGATAAGACTCTGGGTTTCAATATTGTCTCATATAAATTTATGAAAGTCCATTCAGAAGTTTAACTTACTTCTTTGTTCTAGTCTGTATGTATGTTCTTCCTCCGAGGCAATATAGAGAAAACTATCAAAGTTGCCTTTATGAAGGATGACAGGTATGAGAAACAGCAGCCCATTAATAGCTCAAAATTATTATTACACTAAAGAATACTTGACATATAGCATTTATGTTAAGTCCTCTTTGATTTTACATAAAAAATAAAAGTTTGCACAAAGTATGTATACCTGTTATAGTTCTCCATCTATTTATGAATGATAGATTTTGGAATGTGGGAGATGTGGAATTCATATTCATAACTGGAATTCTAATTTATAACATTCTACCATAGAAAATGGCAATTAAAGGAAATATGTACCTGGAAACTATCAGCATTTTTATGAGAAAAGCAGCTCAGCAGAGTGTATTCCAAAGACTACGGAGATGCTTCTGGGTTCCAAAAAGTGGAAAGAGGGCGCCTGGGTGGCTCAGTTGGTTAAGCGACTGCCTTTGGCTCAGGTCATGATCCTGGAGTCCCCGGATCGAATCCCGCATCAGGCTCCCTGCTCAGCAGGGAGTCTGCTTCTCCCTCTGACCTTCCCCCCTCTCATGTGCTCTCTCTCTCTCTCTCTCTCAAATAAATAAATTAAATTAAATTAAATAAAAAACAAAAAACAAAAAGTGGAAAGAGACGTATCCACCTGAGTCCTTTACAGCACTGGAGAGATGGTAATTAGGAACATAGAGATAACCTGAATCTCTGGGCAGAAAACTGAGATACCCACCACAACCTTAAATAGGACAGAGTCATGTTCTGCATTTCCAGCTGATCAGACATTTTCAACTTCTGTTTTCATACAGTTTTATTGGTTCAAAACTCTCTAAGGAGCTTCCCAGGTGTGATCTGAAACCAGCCTCTGTAGGAAGAGGAACGGGAGAGAAACCAGGGTTCCTTTTCCTCCACATCTTCACCAACACTGTTGTCTCTTGTGTTGATGATTTTAGCCATTCTGACAGCTGTGAGGTGATATCTCCTTGGCGTTTTGATTTGCATTTCCCTGATGGTAAGTGATGATGAATATCTTTTCATGTATCTGTTGACCATCTGTGTGTCTTCTTTGGAGAAATATCTATTCATGTTTTCTGCCGATTTTTTAATTGGATTGTTGGTTTTTTGGGTGTTGAGTTGTATCAGTTCTTTATATATTTTGGATACTAACTCTTTATTGGATATATCATTTGCAAGTATCTTCTCCCATTCAGTAAGTTTCCTTTTAGTTGTGTTGATTGTTTCCTTCACTGTGCAGAAATTTGTGTTTTGATGTAGTCCCCAATAGTTTATTTTTGCTTTTATTCCCTTGTCTGAGGAGACATCTAGAGAGATGGAGATATAGCTTCGTGAATCCAAAGGGTACTTATCCCATGTTGCAGTATCTCAGTATAAGCCCCAAACAAGGGATTTGATAGTTAAATGAATGAATAAAAATACCTTTTGACAAATGGTAAATTAGCAACTAATAATTGTTTGCTCAAATAATTATTTGGGACAAGAATGAATGAAGAGCATATGCTGCCTGTTTGAGCTATCAGTACTTAGATGAGCTTTTGACAAAAATGGAAGGATATTAAATTAGAACCATGATCTCACATGATGCACCAGAGAGTACTGGGAATGCTGGTACTTTAAATCTTCAACAGACAAATGGATAGAGAAAATGTGGTCCATATATACAATGGAATTGTATTTTACTCAGCCATCAGAAAGAATGAATACCCAGCTTTTACATCAACATGGATGGGACTGGAGGAGATTATGCTAAGTGAAATAAGCCAAGCAGAGAAAGTCAATTATCATATGGTTTCACTTATTTGTGGAACATAAGGAACAGCATGGAGGACACTAAGAGAAGGAAGGGAAAAATGAAGGGGGGGAATCGGAGGGAGAGATGAACCATGAGAGACTATGGACTCTGAGAAACAAACAGGGTTCTAGAGGGGAGGGGGGCGGGGGGATGGGTTAGCCTGGTGATGGGTATTAAGGAGGGCACGTACTGCATGGAGCACTGGGTGTAATACGAAAACAATGAATTGTGGATCACTACATCAAAAACTAATGATGTATTGTATGGTGACTAACATAACATAATAAAAATAAATTAAAAAAATATTCACGTGGAAAGTCATGATGCAAATGACTTCTTACAATATGTGAAAAAATTATATAATGATATATGGGTTATGTCATTATACTTTCTTAGGTTGGGGAGAAGGAAATGTGATGGTTCTCTCTTTCTTCCACCATAGTCTATATTCCCAAAATATTTTGGTACATGTGTCACTTTGGGTTTTCACTGGGGAAGAAATGGAAGGTAGGAAGAATGTTCTGAAAAGCAGAGACAGAATTACATTGAAGAAAAAGAATAACCTTCCTTACTTTTCATCTGTTATTTTCCCCTGCTTCTCCCCACCAGCACTGCAGAACTGGATTTAGATGACCTATACCCAAAGAGATCAAAGATCTCTATATGCCTTCTTTGAGCAGCACAATGAGAATAGAATCAGAAACTGGATTTAAACTCAACTTTGAAGACAGAAACATCTGAAATTTTTCAGATGAAGACTGGACAATTTAAAGTGACCCAAAATAACGTAATAGTTGTCTCCTGCAGGGAACAATCTTTATACATCTGGGCCAGAAGTTTGCATCTCTTATTTAATGTTATCTTCTGTCATTTGCTCTTACCTGTCCTTGGGCAGGTTAATTTGCACTAGAAACTTTCTTTATTTGTGGCATTCTGAAAAACTTAAATACAATCTGTGTATGTAGGATTTTCTCCCTGGTTTTATTTTTTATTCAAAATAGAAGCAATCTCAAATATTCTGTAGAATATTTGGCAGTACGGTATAATCAACTTTTTTTCCTAAGCCATTTGAGAGTAAGTTGCTAACGTGATATACCATCACCCATGATTACTTCCGTGTATATTTCCTACAGTGATATTTTAGTGCAGGATAGTATTTAGAAATCAAGAATTGGGTACTAGGTGTGGTTATAACTATTGGAATGTTGCTGTTTCCGGGTCTCTCAGTGGATAGAAATTTATACATGTCTTCAGAAAGAGACTCGTACAAGAATCGTTATACAGCTTTATTTATAAAAGTTCAAAACTGGAAATAATACAAATATCTCCCAACAGGAGAGTGCATGAAAATTGTGGTGTACTCATACAATAAAATACTGCATAGGAAACATTTTTTTTTAAAGAGAAAGAAAGAACAAATGATACATGCTGTTACATGGATATATCTCAAAATCATTATGTTGAATGAAAGAATCCAGATACAGACAAGAATACTCTGTATGAATCCATTTACATGAAGTTCAAGAACATACAAAACTAACCTATAGCAATTGACCAGAACAGTGGCTGCCTCTAGAGAATGGAATTGAGTGGGAACTCAAAGTAATTTGCTGCCATTATGGAAATATTCTCTGTTCTTTGGGATGTTGGTTCTACAGTATGCCCATTGAACTGTACATGTAAAATTTGTGCATTTCATTGTATGTAAATTTTAACTCAATTAAAAAAATAGTGGTGGGCTGATTCAACTCCGCAGAGAGGATTTTATGCCTTATCTTGCTTGGCAACTGTTATGTAAGTTTGAGCATGGAAGCCATGAGTTAAGAATGGCAGAATAGAAAGATAAGAGTTTAAGTCCTTCATGACTTTGTAGGACCACATCGCATTCGTAGACTGTGTAGTTCCAGAATGTGTGTGTGTGAGAGAGGTTGAGAGCCTAATGGGTTTAAGTCATTATAGTTGAGCCTCCGTTTGAGCAGCCTAAGCCATTCCCTAACCACTATACTTCCCCTGATCTCTTTTTCTCTCATCTTGTTTGGTTAGGAGTACAGTATTTCTCAACCTAAATGTACTCTCAATCCTGAGGGAGAATTAAATAGCTATTTCATATGACAGTAATTGCCTGTTGCTAAAGCATGTTCCACAGAATGTTCATGTCACAGGAAGAAATTCCATATTCAAAAAAACCAGATTAGCCTTTCATATGTGAATCGTTATTATAAATTATTGAGAATTGTAAATTCCCACCAGGGGAATGCACTCTACTCATTTCACAAATACTTCTTGGCCACCCAAGCTTTTTTCCAGTGGTGCATCTGGCTGTATTGGAATATAAGTTTGGAAACATCATCCTCCATCAGGTGTGCAGCTTGGAAACAGCACTTCTTGGGTTGTGCCATCTTCCCCACCTACCCCTCCCCACTTCAACAGGGTGTGTAGCCGGTTTCAATTTGCTGTCGTAGACCAGTCCGACTTAAAGCTTGTGTTTCCTACCTTGCCAGAACTACAGAAACCTCCCTAACTAAGACAGAGCATTTTAATTTTTTTAAGTCCTGTTAGTGCAGAGGCCTCACATCTTCTGTCCCGCCTGCTTTGCCCTTCCATTTCAGTTCCCTTGGCTCTCCTTGTTCCTGAGATCTGGGATCCAGAGCCTCTGAAGTTGCTGCACATGTGTGCTGCCAAAGTGTAGCAGGCAGCATTTATAATGGACAGGGGTATGAAAGGTGCCCTCTGGGATGGCCAGTGAGGCAGCCCTAGTTCTATTCTGACCATTTTGTGTCCCACCTGTACCCATTTTCCGCCTGACCCTATCTTTTGTGGTTCACCGTTCCTGAACTGTGATTTCTGTTTGCTTTTCTAGTTTCTGACTGATCTTAGTTTTCTCATCCTTACTTTCATTTTAGATATGTTTTTGGGCTTCTGACAGGTTGGGCTGGGAACTGACTATGGCTAAAATAAACTGTTATTCCCATATCCAAATATCCGAGTACTAACACTTCTCAGTTACCTCCCCTACCCTCACAGATGCACTCCCGCTTCAAACAGTCTTTTGCCCAGATGACACTTTGGAGACGTGTGAAGAAAGGCTAACTAAAGAGGAATTTTTAAAATTCAAGATTACTCTGTGTTGTGAATATGTGAAGGTGAAGGTGAAATTCTTTCCTCCTCAGTCAGACATTAGATTGTCTGTTGAGAATTAAAAGTTTAAAAGGATCACAAGACAGAACAGCAAAATCTTCTCTAAAGGGAAAGAATGGTTTGCTCAGCAGGTGACATTGAACTGTAACCTGACTGAATATATTTAGTAGCTAAAGAAAATAGTGTCAGGCAGATGGTGTGGGGCCTTGGCTAGCCCTGAAATTTCAGAAAAAGAAAGATCACAAAAGATTGACTATACCTAGGGATAAGAGACCTTGACCTGGAGGGCGCATAGAACTGACACTACTCATTTCAAGGTTATGATCCCCAAGAAACCTTCTGATTATAATTTAGCTGCCCATACAGTGATCCTGTGGGTAAAGAATGCATGGACTATAGCAACGAGTGGCAGTGAACACTTTTCTTTGCAAAATTAATATACTTGAAATTGAGTTTACGTATCAGTCTTTGTGAGCTGGATTAGTGGGATGCTGCGTGGTGAATTGAGACATCAGGTTTATGAGCTTTCGAGGCTCTCGAGCCAAGCCTGTGAGGGATTTATCAAGGTAATGCCAGCCTGCTAGGAGCTGAACGTGTAGCTTGCCCCTCTTCCCTAGTCATCTTTCCTCCAACCACTGCCATGCATGTGAGCACATTCTAGCCTATATAACTCAGATTAATCAAGTGTGTCAGTATAAGTGGTATAGTAATACCTGTGTACTTTCCCAGTCTCCTTGCTGCTTCCATTTTGGGGTGAAAGTATCAGCAGGGAACAGAGGGATATTATGACCCTCACATGGGAAATTAGACGAAAGAAAGAATCTCCTAACAGGTGAGCTTTGAAAATTCTGTTTCTTTTTTATATTTATTTTAATGTAATTATATTTATTTATTTACTTTAGGAAAAAAGTTCAGTTGCCAGTTTGCCTGAAATTGCTCTTCTTTCTTTTTTCTTTTTCCTCGTAAAAGGAGCTGGGTCTGACGATACCACTGTTTGTCTAGCCCAACAGATCCTAAAGTTTAATGTTCCACTTGATATTGAAAGTGTTAATCTGAACAAGGATCTGTACTAGTTCCTGTTTAGGTTTGGGCGTTGGATTTTCTCTCACAAAGTTAGATGAGAAAGTTGGAAATTGATGTGTTTATTTATTTAATTTGGGAAACTCCCCCGAGTTTTGCTAAATTTCTGACTCTATGTTGATAAGAGAAACCTGGGTAATTACCTTTTATCTCAGCCTTTCTCCGTGGAAACATCTGAATCAACATGTGTAATGGTTTTAATGACTGTGATGTGGATTGCCACCCACTCTCTTCGGTGTCATAATCTGTACTGTTTTTAGGTTGCCGAAGTAATTAGCTTGACTATGTTGCTGTACTATTCAGTGACACTTTATGACCATGATTAAATTGTGTAGGCTTCTATTTCCCATACTCTAAGTGTAAAATAAAGTATTTGATGGATTAACTCATTGATAATTATTATTTGGATATTTGAAAGGATCACATTCCAACTCACATGGGAGAATGCACTTAGGTTATTGTCAGAAACAAGTCAGGTGATACTCTCAAACATTAGCACAAGAAAGAAATCCATGTGGGATGCCTGCAAGAACAGATAGCACTTCTAATCTTGTTAATGTTGAGACAGTTAAACTTTCCATGTCAAGTAGCAGTCATTCAGTGGTAACAAATTGTCACAAATTATTTTTGTTATACTAGGATCAAGAAAGCTCACCAGGGTAGAGATTGGACTAAGGCCTGCCCACTGCACTTTCTGGTCAGCCCCCAGAGGCATGCATTTTGTACTCTCACTCAAAAGGGTATGGCATTTCATTCATATTCAATTATGTTAGTTACTTTGAAAATTATCTATTGCAGAACTTTAAATTTTAACTCAAGCATTTAACTAATGGACAAAATTAACTGGAAAAAATAAATAAGTAAAATAGATGATAAAAACAACAAAGAAAAAACATTTTATTTCAGTAATTTGTATATAAGAGTAAGTGTAGCATTATCTTTTTTTTTTTTAAAGATTTTTTATTTATTTATTTGAGAGAGAGAATGAGATAGAGATAGAGCGCGTGAGAAGGGGAGGGTGCGAGGGAGAGGCAGACTCGCTGCTGAGCAGGGAGCCCGACGTGGGACTCGATCCCGGGACTCCAGGATCATGACCTGAGCCGAAGACAGTCGCTTAACCAACTGAGCCACCCAGGCGCCCCGTTTTTTTTTTTTTTAAAGATTTTTTTTTTTTAAGTGTAGCATTATCTTTATGTACCCTTACCTTTCAGAGTAAAATAAAAATAAATTAAATGGGACTTTCCGGGAAATATAGACAAATCAATTTGTAGTGTTTACTAGTTCAATATCAAGTGAGACAATTAACTGAAATTAGAACATTTAGCACATTAGAATAATTAGCCCATTAGAAATATTCTATCTGGGCAAGACAAAAGACTAAAAAAGAGGCTGAATGCAATGAACAAGTGAATGAGTAGGATATATTTTTGTTGACTTTATCTTGTTCTTTAGTTTTTTGAAAAAGTGGTAAGGAATAATCTGAGACCCCTAAGAGTATGACAGTAAGGAATGATTTATCCTTACAATCATTTAGTAATACCCCACTGCTGAAATGACAGTCTTCCATAAAAATAGAATACTTCCAGGAAAAATATTTGACAAGAATATTTTGATCACCTATTATGAACAAGACATTGTTGCAGTTCTTAGGCATATAAGATAACAAAAGACAGTATGACTCCATAAGCAATCACCGTTTTCAGTATAAACTTGGATTTATTTGTGGTAATCCACACTGGGTTTCCACATTTCATTTTGGACCCGAGGTATTTGCTGGGGACCTAGGTACATTGTACAATTTTACTTGTTTTTGAACAATGGCAGAAATGTAGAAACATTCTTACCTGACAGAGCTGGGACGGGTGTAGTTGGTTGACTAATCAACAATGTGGCTAAAACCTAGAATCTTTTCTTAAATTTTTTTCTTTTCCTTTTTTCAGCGAATCTGTGAAAATTAATATAGTAAATGTGTAATTCAAACTTAAAACATAAATATGTATACTTTTGTCAAGTTTTTGGAATAGTCATGGCTTTTTTTTTTCCACATGGGTCTCATGATTGGAGTTCTGTAATCTCTTTCATATATACACGATGTATACACACAATAGTTATCACTTGTGATTCTCAGTTTTGTTTCCTGAAAATGGGATGGAAACTTGAAAATACTTCTGAAATGAACTGTGAGAAAGCTCCTCTGTTTTTAAGATTTGTTCACCTGTCTTTTGGAGTGCCTGTTCAACTTGTAATCCAAAGACAATAGTTGTGGACGCCTGGGTGGCTCAGTTGGTTAAGCGACTGCCTTTGGCTCAGGTCATGATCCTGGAGTCCCGGGATCGAGTCCCACATCAGGCTCCCTGCTCAGCAGGGTGTCTGCTTCTCCCTCTGACCCTCTTCCCTCTCGTGCTCTCTATCTTTCATTCTCTCTCTCTCTCGAATAAATAAAAATAAAATCTTTAAAAAAAAAAAAACAAAGACAATAGTTGTTAGAGTTTCACCTTTACTGAGTCACTAAAGTGAATGAGACAGTATAATTCTATTACTCAGCATTTCTAAAATATTTAACTTCATTTTTATTAAAACAACTTTGTCTTTTTCATTTATATTTAATTGATTTTTGTGACATTCATCTGAGTTATATATTTACAGTAATAAGCTCAACTGGAGCAAACAGGTTTGAGCAAACCTGACTGACTTGATGGCAACATAATTCAACTGATTGGAAAAGAAGTGTGTGGGCATAAAGGAGGAGAGTATTAGCAATGATTATGTAGTGTGACAAGGGTCTTAGTAAGTGTGTTTTAAAGAAGATTCCAGAAGAAATGGAGAGTGCTAGTTTTCCAACAGGGCAGTTAGTTGGATAATGGTTCAAGATACAACTGCAAGTGTTGGGTAGATTCATCATATAGCTATGATAGTGTGGTCTTGAGACTTTGTTATGTAATGTTGAGGGGGGACTCCACACATGGTTGTTTTTTGTTTTTGTTTTTGTTTTTTTAGAGAGAGAGTCAGGGGGAATGGCAGAGAGAGAATCTTAAGTAGGCTCCATGCCCAGCGAGGAGCCCGACACGGGGCTCGATCTCACGACCCTGAGATCATGACCTGAGCTGAAATCAAGAGTCGGATGCTTAGCCAACTGAGCCACCCAGGTGCGTCTCTGGATGTGGTTTTATCAAGGCTTTTCATTCATCAGTGATTCTCTTGGTTTTTCCTTCCTTTGTGTCTTGGTTTCATCCTCGGGCTGACTTCCCTTATGATAGAAAAACAGTTGCAGTTCTAGGCTTCCCATCCACACATCCCACTGATCAGAAAAATTCAAAGTATCTCTTCAAGTAGCTTCAGCAGGAAAGTAAGGATGCTCTCTTCCCTAAAGCTTCCAGCAAACATCTCTTTTTTCATTGATGTGAATTGCATCATGGACCCTTCTGTGAATTAATTACTGTGACCAGGTGATGGGGTGTGTTGTTCGGCTTAAACCCATCAGTGTATATACATGAAACATATGGAATGAATGAGAGAGCTAAGATACTGGAATGAAAATTGTGGTTCTATAAGAAGAGAAAGAAGGAGGAAGTGCCCACTATAGGCTGCACACCAAGTCTATAAATTCCTTAACATGTTGATCGGTTTAATCAAATATCATCTTGAACTTACAGGCGTTATTTTTTACAATAGGGAGAAGTCATCTAAAATATTTTTCTTTTTTCCTATTATTGAGGTGAAGTAGTATTTGTAGTGTACTGGAGATAGATAGGCACATTACATTGAGTAATGTGAATTATTTCATTTGGTGTCTCAGGGGAGAACATGGCTTAGTGGCTAAGAATATGAGCTTCAGAGACACTGGATTCATATCCAGAATCTTGCACTGTTGTAATAGGACTACCTCTGTGACCTTAGACAAGTTTCATAACATAAGACCTCAATTTTTTCATCTACTAAATATAAAGCATCGTGAAGTTGTAGGGATTAAATAATCCATACGAAACACTTAGTACAGTATCTGGCTGCACTTCTAAATGTTATTTTTGTCAGGGTTCAGTCAGAGTGTCCTTATTACCATTTGGCTACCTGGAAGTCTTTTGGGGTTCTGGAATCAAACCTCATGCCACATCTTTGAAAGAAATTTTTATAACTTGAAGATCCATCTTGTTTCTTTTTCTGAGTGAAATGATAAATTCACCATTCACTTTTCTTTCTCACAATATATATGTAAGAATGAAAGGAACCATAACCACATAAAACAACAATGCTGAGCTATAGAGGTTGGGCAGAAAAGAGTAGATACTATGAGATTTCATTTAAAGTCAGTAGAGGCAAAATCAATCTATGGAAGATAGGATACCGGTTAGTCCTACTGGTTAGTCTTGGTGGGTAGGGGTTAAGTGATTGAAAGGGGCTTAAGGGGAGACTTCTGGGCTGGTGGTCATGTGCTGTATCTTGATTTGAATGTTGGTTATAAAGTATGTTCACTTAATGAAATTTATTTAGCTGTATGCTTGTGATTTGCCCATGTTTCTTTTTGCTGTTGTTGTTTGTTATACTTATCAGAAATTTAAAAGTGAACATGCCTGACTTTCTTTGGATCAAGAAATATAGCTCCTTACCTTTTGTCCAGACTAAAAGTTATACAAAGATAAGCGAATAGGAAGCTATTTCTTTGGAGGAAATATGGCCTTACAAGGACAATCTCTCCCATGGTCCCATGGGATGAAGGGCTGGCCCCCAAGATGAGTGATTCATATGTGAGAAGAGACACTTCCTGGGAGAGTGGAGCTTGAATTACCAAACTCTTCCCTTTTGAGGTCTAATGTTATAAAAATCTTTTAAATGGGTGGTGCTGGTCCTAATGGAAGACCATTGTCAGAATGTCCTTAAAGTTCCCCAAAAGATTGCTAAAGACTGGGGAAGGAGGAAAAGAGTCTGCTAATGGCAATCTGGAGGTTCATGAATGAAGAGGTGGGTTCATCACACATCTGTTCTGGAACATGTGGGCCATGCTGACTTAAGCCAATCTCTGCATCCCATCCTTCTAAACACAGTGATTGTTTCAGACATGGGTGCATAACCAGATCAGAACAATGATATCTAAGGTCGCACTTGCTGAGCTATCTTGTTAAAAGAAAGGTAAGGAAAACACATTCAATTGTGGAAAATGGCAGAGAAGACATCTTTTTTGTCCTAAATGTTGAGGTATAACATGCAAAGTTGGTTTTATTGTATCTGTATTACTGTCACCAGCAGGAAAACCACGAGGCTTCCCTGGAAGGCCATTATATAGATCCTGAGGATGAAGCCTGTGTTATGGAAGGCAGAGTGGAGAGATGGAGAGAAAACTGAGTCTTTGATCACATAGACTCCTTTATTGCTAGAGCCAATTTGAGTAGGTTTTTCTCTCATATATACTGATCGTTTAATGGATTCAACAGTTTAATTAGTTTAAGAATGCAAGTAATATAGTTTTACCTGATTTAACGTGTATATAAATATTGACCTGGGAAGGAGCCACATGAAATGATTGGTCTAAGTTCCTTAACCTTTGTGAGTCGTTCTGCTCTCATCTCTCCTAACTTCTACCTCTATGTCTGACTTAAGTTTGAAGGATTTCCAAAGAGTCCAAGGATTATTTTTTATATGAATTGTACTATACTTCCTTCAAATAGGGACCAAGCTAAAAATTGTCAATAAAATAGTGTTGAATAATGACTGTTTTAAAAAGTAGACCTCAATTTCTTTTTTAGTTACAGGAGGAGATGACTTCTTTTTTTAAATTTAATTTAATTTTATTTAAATTCAATTAATTAACATATAGTGTATTATTAGTTTCAGAGGTGGGGTTCAGTGATTCATCAGTTGCATATAACACCTAGTGCTTTTTACATCATGTGCCCTCCTTAATGCTCATCATCCAGTCATCCCATCGGCACTCCAACCCTCCCGCCAGCAGCCCTCAGTTTCTTTCCTAGAGTTTCTTATGGTTTGTATCATGCTCTGATTTCATCTTATTTTATTTTTCCCTCCCTTCCCTATGATCCTCTGTTTTGTTTCTTAAATTCTACATATGAGTGAGACCATATGATAACTGTCTTTCTCTGACTGACTTATTTCGCTCAGCAT
>NW_027397074.1:15071563-15173658 GCF_003265705.2 Callorhinus ursinus | reverse complement strand
TGTGTGTGTGTGTGTGTGTGTGTGTGTGTGTGTGTGTGTGTATTTATTTTAGCCATTCTAACTGGTGTGAGGTGGTACCTCATTGTGGTTTTGATTTGTATTTCCCTGATGCAGAGTGATGTGGAGCATTTTTTCATGTGTCTGTTGGCATTTGTATGTCTTCTTTGGAGAAATGTCCGTTCATGTCTTCTGCCCATTTCTCGACTGAATTATTTGTTTTTTGGGTGTTGAATTTGATGAGTTCCTTATAGATCTTGGATACTAGCCTTTTATCTGGTAAGACATTTGCAAATATCTTCTCCCATTCCGTAGGTTGTCTTTTGGTGTTGTGAACTATTTCCTTTGTTGTGCAAAAGCTTTTTATCTTGATGAAGTCCAATAATTCATTTTTGCTTTTGTTTCCCTTGCCCTTGGAGACGAGTCTAGCAAGAAGTTGCTGTGATGAAAGTCGAAGAGGTTGCTGCCTGTGTTCTCCTCTAGGATTTTGATGACTTCTTACAGCCACTTGTTAAGTGATCTGTAACTTGAAAATCTGTAATTCCTAGATTCTAACTATATCAACAGACACCACGAGAGATGATTTCTGCTGAGCACCATGGAAGTCATTAACAATTTGGCTTGTCTCCATTTTTAGGTCAACATTCTCATACCCTCCCTCATTCTATTTCCAGTATGTTCATGTTTTCCCAGAATAGCTATGAAAATCATGTAATTAGCCTCCAAATCAGCAATGCTGACACAGCCATTGGCATGAAGTACAGAAAAATTGATCAACTTACTTTAAAGAAAACACTCCAAAGGAGTCAGGTCTGCTTTCAAATGCTAAGGAGAGTCCGATCTAGTAATACTACATTTCTATCATTACAACATGAAATGGCTACTGAAAACTGTTCCCACATTGCCTCCAAGAATTCCTACTGCCAGAGCAGGAAACAGCCCATTGGTCAGATTTCTGCACATGTACCATGGTGTGCCCATCACAAAGCCAAACAAGCTAGATCCAGATGGAAGTCTATAAAATACCACATTTAAAGGGGAAAAGTAATCAGTGGTGAGGTAGGTGGTATATGGGAGCAAGAGTGGGGTCCCACCCAAGAGATTTTTTTATTTTATTTTATTTTTTAAAGATTTTATTTATTTATTTGAGAGAGAGAGAGCACATGAGAGGGGGGAGGGTCAGAGGGCGAAGCAGACTCCCTGCTGAGCAGGGAGCCCGATGTGGGACTCGATCCAGGGACTCCAGGATCATGACCTGAGCCGAAGGCAGGCACTTAACCAACTGAGCCACCCAGGCACCCTCAAGAGATTTTTTAAAAGGCAAAATGGTATTTTCCTTTGTGGTTTATTCTATAAAATCAATACATAGTGGATGTGTCAGGCATGTAAAATACTATGTGGCAAGTCAGAAAGACTCAGAAATAAGTGTCAGACATAATGGTGACCTGACTGGGTGTGGTATATATTTGTGAGTACGGGAACATATAAAGCAAGGCAATCCAATTTTCTCATCTGAAAAGCACCAATAATAATTGCACCTATTTCAAGTGGCCTTGTGAAGATTAAAGGGAGGGAAGCATGTCAAGCGTTTAGTGCAGAGCCTACCGCATCAGAAGAGCTCAGAGTGGTTGGAGAGGGCCGGGCCCAAGAGCACTCAGACAACGCCATCCATTTGCCTCCTTTTTCTGCCCGGTCTGTGGTCTGCCCAGGAGCTGCTCTAAGTGCTTTACGTGTTTTAACTCCTTTCATTCCCACAACAGGTACTTTTAAGTACCTTTAAGACAGGCGCTATTTTATCTCCATTTTGCAAATTAAGAAACCGGCACTGGGGAGTTACTTAAGCCTAACATTGCCGAGATTACAAAGTTGGCAAGAAGATGATTGCTGGAGACAGGGTGGACCCCCATCAATCTGTACCGTGGGTGTCCATGAAGCATGAGTGTACCCAGAGCCCACTTCAAGGTTCTCATGGTTCCTAGGGATTCCTACTTTTTGCCCAGCGGCTTTCTTTTCCAAAATTAGTCATCTCATGGTTCTTGGTTTGTGAAACTGCTTAAATTTGCATAAGTATAGGTTTACAGGAGCCCTCTACATTCTTTAACTTTTCTGCCTGTTTCTAGCCATCTGATGATTTGTCGTTTCTCTTAAGAGCTATTTAGATTTCCTTAGTTCTTTGTATGCCTAGTAATTTTGGATTTTATTTTGAACATTTTGAATAATATAAGTCTCTGGGTCCTGTAAATATCCTTTAGAAATGTTGATTTTATTGTTGTCTTAGTAGACAGTCAGCCTGGTTAGGTTCAAACTACACATCCTGTCTTCTGCGGGCAGTGGTTCAATTTTGAGTTTGTACAGCTATTTGGATCCCATCCCATGTGTGTCCCACTGTGCCAGTCTGGGACCTGGGTGGGGCTCTCTACTGCGGTTCCCTATGCTGTTTTGGGTCTCCGTTGCTCATGCGCATGTCACGGGTGAGCCTAAGACCGTGTGGGTTCAAACAGGGATACACAGATTGAGAGTTTCTCCTTCAGTTTCCTCCTCTGTGATTTCCCATCTTCCAAGGGTACCTTATCCCCATCCCCTCGCTAGAAAGCTGCGGTTACTTTTAGAGTTTTAGCCTCCCCACAACTGTTGTGCGCTTCCCATAACTGGGACACAGGAGCAAGAGAAAAAAGAACAAAGAAAAAAATGTGAGAGAAATACCTTGTGTTTCTCTTACACTTTGGGGTGTGGGGAGCAGGCCCTCCGCCATCTTCTGCCTGGAGATAAGTGTTTCTCTCTGGGTTTTAGGAGCCTGTAAGACCTCAACTTTCACCGGGGTTTGCTGTGGGGAATGCTGGGACAGAGAAAAAGACAAAAATAAAGCAAAGATTTCCCCCACATTCTCAGGAAGGCTAATACCTCATCCTGTGATGAGAAAGAAAATATTTCTCTTGGAGATTTTCATGTCCAGGAGTGCTGTACAGTAGAATTTGGGCTGCTCTCAAGTCTAAGCTGGGCAACTGTTGCATAGGTTGTTCTTTAAGTTTTGGTTTCCTTCCTTAATATATCTGCTCTTATTTATTTTCAGAGTCTGGGATATTGCTCTTTGTATTCTCTTGCAAGACTTTTAGTTATAATCACCAGGAGAACTAGGGTGTGGTGGGCTTACAGCAACTTACATGGAACCATGAACTCTTCAGTTATCTTTTAAATTGATATATCCCCTTCCTGTGTGATCATAGATTCAATAGGTACTGTGATATAAGGAACCTTAATCCCCTGGAGTGACTTATTCATTGATTTCTTTATTCACTAAATTGTTGAATGCCTACTATGTTCTACACCCTGAAAAAAATGTGTTGGAATACATATATAAATCAGACCCAATTTCTATCCAAGTTTCTCAGAGTATGCACAGAAGACAGATAAGCCAGTAACTGCAATATAGAATAAGTGCTATAGTGGATCTTTAACTTTTTCTTTTTTTTTTTGGATGAACCCCAAGCAGGGAACTATCTCTATTAAAGGCTAAGCTCGGATTTCTCCCTCATTTTTCATTTCCTTTGATAGCTCCCCCATTTCCCTCTCTGCCTTTTTCTTTTCTTTTTTTTTTTTAAAGTACAGTCCGGAGGAGTTGGTTCCAAGGTAGAACTAAATGTTTTTATTTCACAAAGAAAGGCATATATTTTAAGCAAAATTAAAAGTAAATTCTCACTTTACTGGGTTACTTGAGAGGGCTTTAGAACCTAGATACTTCTTTTCCAGTCTCCTCTGCCATCATCACCCTTTGGTCTCAAGATCTTATCTCTTGTCTAAGGATCAATCTCTGAGTTACGCACTTTAAAAATACATTCTTTCAACCATTGAGTCAATGCTAAGCTATAGCTGTGAGTTCTATTTTAGCTTGTAAAACTTAGTTGCTTAAAATAACAAACATGTATTATCTCACAATTTCTCTGAGTCCGATGCTCAATGCCTCTGCTTCTGAGCCTCTGTTGAGGTTGCACTTACGCTGTCAGATGGGGCCACAGTCTCATGTCAGGCTTGAGTGGGAAGGATATACTTCCAAGTTCCCTCATGTGGTTGTCAGCAGGATTCAGTTCCTCTTGGGATGTTGGACTGAAGGCTTCTGTTCTTTGCTGGCTGTTGGTCAGTTCTTGGCTATGTACCTCTAGTTCCAAGCTATCACCAGAGGGCTGCTCTTAACACGTCAGCTGACTTGCCTCAGAGCGAGTGTATAAGAGAATGCGAGACAGCATCCAAGATGGAAGCCATGGTCTTTCTGTAACCTAATCTCAGATGTTAAGCCATCACTTTTGCCATATTCTATTTGTAAGAAGCGAGTCACTAATCCAGCCCATGCCCAAGGGGATGGGATTATAAACCTTAACTGCCTGGATCAGTGCGTTTCTTTTTTGTTGTAAATAGGACTTCTCTGTCCTAAATCATGGGATGTGAAAGCGTTTGCATGCTGACTCAAAGCATCTAAAATTGGATAGATAGGGCGCCTGGGTGGCTCAGTCATTAAGTGTCTGCCTTCGGCTCAGGTCATTATCCCAGGGCCCTGGGATCGAGCCCCGCATCGGGCTCCCCGCTTGGCGGGAAGCCTGCTTCTCCCTCTCCCACTCCCCCTGCTTGTGTTTCCTCTCTTGCTATGTCTCTCTGTCAGAAAATAAAATCTTTATAAAAAAACAAAATTGCATAGATATTTATCTCTACCCTTTTTATTTTGTTTATTCATCTTAGCTTTGAACTACTTATTTTCCAATAGGTTGCATTCAATCAAACTAGATCCCCCTTTTAAAATGTCCTATAGGAAGTCATAATGTACATTTATATATTAATAAAAATAACCATCTTCCTAAAGAAGTCTCTACTATCTTTCAAAAAAGTATGCAAAGTATTTAAGACTTCATAGTTATATTTGAGTCATGTGCCTTGCCTGCCTCTTATTTAGTTGTTGCTTCTTATTTCCCAGTTACTTTTGGGAGTTGGAGGACATTTTGTGATAAAGGAAAATCTTCATCACTCAGGGTCACTTTGGGTATAATTTTTCTGGCCATGTGATTCTGGGAAAACTCTATAAATTCAAAATTGTATCATTATTTATGTATTAATGCATAACTAAAAATGTGCTGATCAAAATCACAGCAAGGGTATTGCTGCCATGGAAAATATACATATTCCATTTCTATTATGTGACCTGCACTAGCAGGACTATCTCTAATAGAAGAGAATTAACAACCTTAATGTTTTAGTTCAGCATTGTATGAGTATAATGGGATGCTACTTATAACCTTCTGCTTATTGAATTTGTGTCCACTTCAGATTTTAATAAGCTATGTTATATTCTACAAAATGTTTTATTTTTGGTTTTCATATGATTTGATTTTCCCCAATTCTTGAAAGTTTTCAGTTTAACAAGACAAAATTTGGAGCATCCTCTTTCATCCGTTCAGGCAATAATGTACTTGTTGCTAAAGCTAACTGAGCAGTATTGACCGTATTATTATCCCAGTGCTCCAGGAACATGAGGTGTATATGTTGAGAGCCAGGGGAAATAAGGCATGAACATTGTGTGCTGAGGGCTCTGAGTCCAGAGATTGATTATAAAAACAAAACAAAACAAAACAAAAAAAGCAACCTGAAATGTAATCACTGTACATAGATAATGCAGGAGTGCAAAATCAATTTCTCTTAAATCCTAGAATAAAGATACATTTCGTTATCCTTTGTCGAATATTTTATTCATTGAACAAAATGTATTGAGTATCCATGTGTGCCAGTTCTCAACTGAGAATTGTCACTTCCTTCAGAGTTCATGGTATGATAGAGAAAACAGGAGTAAATGGCTCGAAACAGTGCCATCTTTCTTTTCTTTAAGTGAGCTACCTAAGAAGATTGTTTTTAAAAAAGATTTTGTTTATTTATTTGGCAGAAAGAGAGAAGATGTGCACAAGCAGGGGGAGCAGCAGGCAGAGGGAGAACCAGGCTCCCAGCTGAGCAGGGAGCCTGATTGGATTTGGGACTTGATCCCAGGACCCTGGGAACATGACCTGAGCTGAAGGCAGATGCTTAACTGACTGAGCCACCCAGGCGCCCCAGAAGATTTTTTAAAAAGATTTCTTCACTTCTTTTAGAGAGAGAGCACACACACAAGCAGAGGGAGGGACAGAGGGAGAGCAAGAAGACAGAGAGGATCTCAAGTAGACTCCCTGCTAAGCACAGAGCCTTTTCCAGGGCTTGATCTCACAACCCTGACATCGTGCCCTGAGCTGAAATCAAAAGTAGGACACTTAACTGAATGAGTCTCCCAGGTGCTGCTAAGAAGAAGATTTTATTATGAAATATAATGCACATATATACACTTTTTAAAATAGATTTTATTTCTTTATTTGAGAGAGAGGGAGAGTGAGAGAGAGCATGAGCAGAGGGAGAAGCAAACTCCCTGCTAAGCAGGGAGCCCGATGTGGGACTCCACCCTGGGACTCCGGGATCATGACCTGAGCCGAAGGCAGACACCTAACCGACTGAGCCACCCAGGCGCCCCACATACATAAACTTTTGGCCAAAAAACATTTGCCACCTTTTAGTTGATGAAGAAAATATTTAGTGTAAATGGTTTAACTAGGTAACAATTCTTTAAAATTCTCTCACCAAAGAAGGACATTAACCAGTCTTTTTAATCCCTCCAAACAACCTTATCTGAAAATCCTAGTGCTCTAAACCTGGTGCTCCCAGATCAAAGACTTATAGTAGTTCCTCTTTGTTCACAGAATATACCTCAAACTTTTAAACCAAAAGTCTGAAGACTTGTGGTTCCAGAAGACTTTTCTAACCCCACCTTTCATTACTTTATTACCCTTCAGCTCCACCTTTCATAACGAATAACTGTTACAACACTGTATTTCAACAAAACCATTCTCTTTTCTTGCGCTATTTGTCTGCATGCCTTTCCATGTGCTGTTACCTTCACTTGGTTGTTTAAGTGGTTCCTAACCAGGGGCAATCTTGTCTTTTCCCTTCTCCCTTCACCAGGGACATTTGGCAATGTCTGGAGACTTTTGGCTGCCACAGCTGGAGGGTACCACTGGTGTCGAGTGGGTAGAGGTTAGGGATGCTGGTACAATGCACACAGGACAGCCCCTCCATGACAAATAATTATTTCTCCCAAAACATTTCTAGTGCCAATGTTGAGAAACCCTACTTTCCTTTCTCTCTGTTCAAATTCCAAACTCTTTATGGCCTCTTTTAATGATTATCTCCTTTATGTAAGCTGGTGTTGGCCTTTCCATCCAAATAATCACTCTTTTTGACTTCGAACTTTCCTAAGCAAAGTGCTTTTGGTACTTAGTATTTTAAATAATTTTAGAGCAATTTTAGGTTCATTAGCAAAATTAAGAAGAAGGTACCAAAATTTCTCATATTCTCCTTCATACACAAATAATTTCTCCCATTATTAGTATCCCCCAACAGAGCGATATGTTGCTATAAATAATGAACCTCCATTGACAAAACATAACCATCTGAAGTCCATAGTTTACATTAGGATTCACTCTTGGTGTTGTACATTCTATAGGTTTGGACAATTGTGTAATGATAAGTATCTATCATCATAATAGCATACAGAGGATTTTCACTAAATACTAAAAATATTTGCTTTCACCCCCAAGCCCCCAACCACTGATCTTTTTACTGTCTCCACAGTTTTGCCCACATCCAGAATGTCATATGGTTAGAGTTATAAAACTGTAAGTAAATAGCTTTTTAAAATTGGCTTCTTTTGCTTAGTAGTGTGCATTTCAGCTTCCTCTGTGACGTTTCATGGCGTGATAGCTCATTTCTTTTTAGCACTGGACAGTATTCCATTGTCTGGATGTACCACAGTTTATTTATCCATTAACCTACTGAAGGACATCTTGGTTGCTTCCAAATTTTGGCCATCGTGAATAAAGCTGCTATACATATCCATGTGCCAGTTTTTGTGTGGACATAAATCTCCAACTTATTTGGAATGAAATTGTGGGATTGTATGGTAAGAGTAGGTTTAGCTTTTCCCATCTCCTTTTACACCCACTTCTGTTCTTCCATCCTCTGAAGTTCAGCTTATAGTACATCTTCAGGAAGTCTTTTGGATCACTTCTGCTCACAGAATTCTTTCTTTCCTTTAAAGTCATTTTATGGAGGTGGTATGGTATAGAGCCATGGTTCTCAAACTGAAGCAGGCATTGGAATCCTGGTGAGAGGGCTTGATCAAAACACAGATTCCTGGGCCTCATTACCAGAGCTTCTGATTTAGTAGGTCTGGGTGGGACCCAGGAATGTGTATTTCTAACAAGCGCCCAGGGGATGCTGATGCTGCTGGTCTGGGGACCACCCACTGAGAACCACTGCTAAGGGAAGCATAGGAGACCACCCCTGGAGCCAGACGGGTCTGGATTTGTATCCCAGTTCCTCTACTTCCAAGATCCATGTCACTGAACTAGTTATTTTACCTCTCTAAAGCTCAGTTTCCTTGTCTGTAAGAGGGGAACAGTAATAGCTTAGCTTATTGGGATTATACGAAATAAGACCTGTAAGTGTTACAAAATAGCAGATTTCTTTGGTCTTATTTGTCTTGTTTATGATAAATGCTACAATATACCAGTTATTTTTTTTTTTTTTGGAAAATAAAAAGTTAGAGTGTAGAGATTTGTTGACATTCATAGGCCAAACCCAAAGAGGCTAGTGGCCAGCCCTTCCCAGACTGGCCTGTGAGCAAGCTCTAGGGAGAAGGGAGCAATCGTTTACCATACAGTGCCTGTGAGGCCCACTCTGTGTGCTTATTATTCCATCCTTAACAAGAGGAACAGAGTGTGCTGATACGTTACCATCTGAGGCAGAGCATCCCAATTGGGCAGAGTTTCACTGCAAGTTTCTCAGAAGATTCGCTCTTCCTAATGTTGAGTTTACCATATCTGCTTTTAGCATGGACCAGAATATCTGGTCCAATCTGCTGTGCTCTAAGTGGCAGGTTTGGTTGCTCTTGATGTACATGGTATAAGTCACAGCAGAGATGGCAGGGGGCTGCTTTCCTCACAAGAACACAGTGGGAATGGCAAATAGGACCTCTGAATGGTCCATCTTGATAGGTAATTTCACCCTCATTCTTGGCTGGGCTTGGCTGAGTGGCGCTGCTCTAAGATCTGCCTTTAGGTTGAAGGGTCAGTGTCTATGGAGGAAACTCTTTTCATGGCTATGGCAACAGTAGACGAGAAGAAGCAGAAACATGCAAGGCACAGTGAAGCCTAGGCTTGGAGCTAGCATTTTCTCACTTTTGCCTGCCTGTTTTGGTCAAAGCAAGTTTCACGAGATGGGAAAGATAGTGTGTCTCTATGATGACATTACACAATCAATTTACCAAAAACAAAAACAAAACAAAATGAATGAAGGCTCTACACTATGGCAATTTCAACATAAAATTAAGGTCTGAACAAATTGAGAGGCATACCATGTTCTTGGATGAGAAGATTTAATTGTAAAAAGCTAATTACTCCCAAATCAATTTATATATTGCATATAATTACAGTTAGAATACCAACCTCGATTTGTTTTGTGGAACTGGACAACAATGACCTTAGAGTTCAATTGGAAGACAAAAAAAAAAAAAAACCTTAAATATAGCCAGGAAATTTATCTAAAAGAATAGTGACTGGGGCATCCCACATATCAGAACATAGTCTAAAGCCACTAAAACTCTAGTAATATAGAACTGGCATAGGAGTAGACAAATTGTTCATCTAGATATAGAGCAGGAAACATTAAAATGTAACATATGACAAGAGTATTTTAATTCAGGGAGAAAAGATTTATTTAGCAGTTGGTGCTGGTAAAACTGATTGCCCATCTATAGGAGTATAAAATTAGATTCTGACATTTTGTATATATGAAAGTCAATTCCAGTTCAAATACTTAAATATAAAAATTAAAATGTTAAGAATTTTAGAAAGAAATTTAGGGGATAACATACAATCTAGGGAGAAAGAAAGACCATAATAATAATAATAATAATAATAATAATAAATCCTAGATTAAAATACTAGAGTAAATAGGGCGCCTGGGTGGCTCAGTTGGTTAAGCAACTGCCTTCGGCTCAGGTCATGATCCTGGAGTCCCGGGATCGAGTCCCGCATCGGGCTCCCTGCTCGGCAGGGAGTCTGCTTCTCCCTCTGACCCTCTTCCCTCTCGTGCTCTCTATCTCTCATTCTCTCTCTCTCAAATAAATAAATAAAATCTTTAAAAAAAAATACTAGAGTAAATAAATCCTAGATTAAAATCCTAGATTAAAAATTACATATCTGAGAACATAAATGTTAAAAGTCTTGTATGCAAAATAAACTATAAACAATGCCTGCAGACAGTCATTAGATTTGGAACAAATATTTGCAAAGCAGATGGGTTAAGTAAGGGTTAATAACTCTAACACTCAGCTTTTACAATTTGACAAAAAAGACAACTTGATAGAGAAATAGATGAAGGATATAAATCTGCAGTTCACAAGGGCAAATCCAAACAGCTGATAAGTATATTAAAAATGCTCTAACACAATAGTAGTCATAAAAATGCAAACCAAATTAACATTGACATATTGCTTTATACCTGCCAGACTGGTGTAAATTTTAAATGGTATGACAGCTATTGCAAGCAGGGATTCAGGAACTGAAAGTACAGTTATCATGCAGGTAAAGGTGAATTCTCATAGTCCACCTCTTTGGTACCCACCATCACATTTTTCTTTCCGTTTATATAGCCTCTCCCTCTCTTCCCAAAGTCCAGATCTCTGGGTGATGTTCACTCACCTCCATCAAGTCTCCTTGTGTTTCCCTGGACTCAAGTGACATACAGACTAAAATATAAGTTATTGGTTCTCAGCATAGTCATATGTGATATTTAAGAAGCACCAGGAAAAACTGCAAAATAAGCTTCCGTTTGGAGAGAGACAGTAAAAAACAAAAACAAAAACAAAAGCAAACACAAAAACAAAAAATCCAAAAAACAAAAAACATCCAGCTGTCACTGGTCCACAGCAAATATCAAATCCTGATGGGTGGGAGTAGCAAGAACTCTCTGAGGTGTCAAGGAAGTGGCTGCCAATCTAGCAGACCCTGTTTCTGATTTCTGGGAAATCTCTGAGAAGTCTTTGTTCCTTGCCGGGGTGGGAGTAGGGGATCCTCCTTGTCCATTATATTTCATGACCACAGGTGAGGTCAGCTGCTCCATTTTAACAGCTCACTTCTAGTTGGTGTGAGTTCAGGGTGCTTAAGGATGGCTTTAGGGGCTGATTGATGGAACCATCAATTCAATATGAGGAGTAGAGTTGGGGGATAGGGTTAGGCACACAGGTGAGGGGTAACAGGAGGAACCAGAAGGGCAAGGAACTTATCTGCTGGTTTCTTTTTATGTGTTTCATCTCCTAGAATATGTAACCATCTCCAAATGTGTGAGTTGGGTTTATTTGGTCCCTCCACTGGGGACCCATGTAGCTCTTGTTCTACTCTGAGGTGGTGGGAAGAGCCAGAGCCTCAGTGGGTCCTTTCTTGTCTGGGAGGGACACAGGAACTGTGGTGGCTCTGTTATAGAGCACAGCAGTAGCTGTGCCAGTGCTTGGCCCTTTCTTCTGGGAAGATTGGGTCAGCCAGTGGTATTGGAAGACACTGCCAATGGCATGCATAAATCTGGACACAAGTCCATCATTGTCCCTACTGGAACGGATCCAGTACCATCAACTGCCCCTCACTGAGAGGGCTGGGTCTCACGCAATTCCCACCCATCTCATGCATATGCAAATTCTAAAAATGACTCTAAAAACTGACTACAATCATATGACACACAATATTTAATATTTACACAAGTGACTTCTCATTTATGCAGGATCTCATATTTTATTTTGGTCAGTTTTCATTTGGTTAATTTAAGAGTTGGTGAGCAGCATCACAGGAAGGAAGCCAACTGGCCTGTAGTTCAGGCAGAAGAGGGAAGGGTGAGGAGCAAACCCTTACTTATTAGGGCTTGCATAACCAGGAATTGCACTAGATTTGCCACATATATTAACTTGGTGGTGGTTCTCAGTTTTGGGTCAGAATCACCTGGGAACTTTGCATACAAGGCAGATATTCAAGTCTTATCCTACTTCAGCGAGGGTCTGTATCCTTTACTAACTCTCCAGGTAGTATTTCAATATGTACTCACATTTCAGCTCTCCCTGCATTAACTCATTATACCTGAGGTAGATATCATTGCTCTCTTTACAGAATCCCAAGCTGGGGTTCCGGGAGGTTAAGCGATTGCTTCACATTGAGCTGGAAGATGGGGAGGAACTTAAAAAAGTAATTTCTGCTGAATTGGTGGGGAGTTTAGAAGCTTGGAGATCTTAGTTAATGTTAATATGACACTGTTCTTGCCCATTTTGGTGAGGACTGATGACATTCCGAGTATGCTTAAAAAAAGTATTGAGCTCTGGGTGTCATATGCAACTAATGAATCGTTGAACACTACATCAAAAACTAATGATGTACTATATGTTGGCTAACTGAATATTAAAAAAAAGTATTGCACATCAAATCAAGAAACAAACCTTCTCAGCCTTAGTTTGCCACCTTATATTCTTAGCCCATTCTTTTTCGTCAAAAATTTCAAATATTATATGCACATAGTTAAAAAAATAAAACAACGAAGAAAGAGTTTCTCTTTCAATATTAGATATTTCTCACACATCCTGGGGATTGGCATGGGGAGTGTTGTGCACCCTTCAAGATATGTAAGTCACTTTGGCTCACCTCCCCCTTCCCCCTAACCTTATCTTCATTAGATTCCCGCTGCGTATAGAATAAAATGTAAACTCCTTCACATGGTCTAAAAGACTCTTCATGAGCTGGCCCTGCTCGATTCTTTAACTTTTTTCTACCATCTCCTTTAGCCCATTTCACCACCCTAGCGTGGTGCTGTCTGAGGGTCTTGCACTGGATGGTTTCTCTGCTTGAAAGAGTCTCCTCAGTCTGGCTCTCAGGTCTTTCCTCAGCCTATGTATACAATGTGTCATTAGTGTGGTTTATTTTCTTTAGGGTGCTGGTTGCTCCCCAAAAGTATCTATCTGTTTAATTGTTCATTATATTTCTCCTCCACACACAAATAAATTCCAGGAGAATAAGGACTTTGTCTTTTTTCATCTATGTTCCTGTAATACCTAGAAAAGAACAGAGCCTGGCCCATAAGAGGGCATAATGCATTTTGCTGAATGAATGAATATACCTTCCTGAGGACACACAGACACACAGACACAGACACACACACACACACACACACACACACACACGCATGCAAGCACAGAGACACACACACAAAGAAACTGATGCCAATAAAATCATGCTATCTTTAAAAACAAAATTAATTATATTATCTTTGAGATTTCCCCAGAAAAACGGACATAGATCTATCTAGCTTTTTTAATGGCTTAAAGATCTTCAGGATATAAAATTTTGCTGAAAATAAAAAAGCAAAGGGCAGAATGCAATATTATTTTGTGGATGTATTGTGATTCATTTATCGAGTCCCCTATTGATGGATATTTTGCTTTTGATTCCAGGAGTTTGCCATTTCAAAAGTTCAGCAATGAATACAATCTTGGAGTATTTTTGTTTCTCTCTTACTTTAAAATTTTTAATATTTCAGGTGCATACATATCTGAACATCATTTTATCAGAATCACCATATTATGTGACTGTTATTGCTGGTGGCAGGGGGGACATATTACTAATTAACATTAATACCTGAGGATTTTCAAAAATCAATAAGACGGTTATTAGAAAACATCGTTCTTTTTACTTTAGCTTCAGACTCACTGTAAGTGATATTATTCTATGTGAGATGCCAATTTTTAAATGAATTTCCTGGAAAAGAAAGAAGTATTTCCCTTATTACTCTGACTTTTGAAATAATAGCAAGAGTCGGTTAATTTCTCAAGTGTAAAATTCAACAGGGCCCATGCCTGCTGACCCATGAGAAATTTTGAAAGTCTGGCTAATGCATTATTGATTGTACTTTTTCTAATTAGTTCTAGTAAGTGGGCAGTCCTGGGGGTGGGGTGGCGGGTACAGGGCCTCGAGCAGATCATATTGCATGTTCCCCTCTCTGCTCCACCAGTCCTGTTAATCTAGTGTTATCAGGTCATGAGGAACACAGACAGCTTTGGTGGTGAAAAGTTGCTAAAAGGGTTAGCCCAGGGATGGTGCAAGGCAGGCAGGGAGAGGCGGTTCCCCCAGCTACGCTGCGTGGTTGAGAATAAGATGCGCTCTCCCTGAGTGTTCATAGGTAAGACGGGTCTGCCTAGCCAGCAGAACCAGCTCCTGCCTCATGCCATGGCTGCTTCCCTGCATTCCAATTCATCTTTCAGTAAGAGAAGAGGAGAAGGAGAAACATAGGTGGCCCAGGGCTGTTTTACTGATCCGCATTAGTTTTTGAGTGTTTCTCAAAGGGTGACTTTTGTACCTCTCTGTACCTCTGGACACACTCCAGTTTATCAGTGTTTCTTTTAAAGCATTCCTGTAAGCTAAGCAGGGCCTCCCACAAGCTGTTCCCAATCCCAGTCTGTGTCTTGTCACATCACCACCCTTTGGGCAGCCACAAGTTATGGTATTGAGAAGTAATGACCTGCTCCCCAAGAGCTGGCAGGACCTGTCCTTTCTGAATGGCAATTCCAAATCTGTTTACACACCCAGCGCCAAGAAGAAAGCAAGCCAAGGGAGAATCTGTGTGTGCCTTAAGCACTTTAAATGCACAGTGAATTCTCATCCTTTTAAGTGTGGCCACATGAATATTTTGAGCCTTATCAATCTGGTTAGCAATTCCTCTTTCCTCAGGGAGAAGAAAGGGTTTGGCAGAAGGTGGGTAGAGTGGCAGATATATTTTCTTTTCTATATCTGGATTGAGTTTAAAAAGGGAGGTTTCCCAAGTAGAAATGCTAGAACTCAGTTTAAGCAACAGAAGTCTGAAGATAGGGGCTATTTTGAACCCACCTTGGTCTGTGTTCCTCTCCCTTTTGTCTTTCTGTACTGTTTTCATGTAATTTTTATTTTATTTTTTAAACAAAGTCTTGGGAAGGCCACATATAATCTAAGTAACATACCTGGTGGTGTGATGTCAGGAGTATTCTTATTTATCTGGGGCCTTTTTCTTGTGCTAAGGGCTAAGACTCCATGAGATGCTAGAACACCTCAGAAAGAAGATTAGGTCACTGACTGAGACCTCCCATTCCCCAACCAGATGAAAACCACTTTGTGAGAGCCCCCTTTCCCTACCCATCTCCTTATATCCTTGTGCTTTAGTATGGCAGGTGGCAATGGTAATGAGTATGGTATTGAACTTTAAATATGTAATGAAATGTAGACAGGTTCTTAACTCATGTATGAACTTTGCAAGAATGTGTGCCTTTGAGCTGGTTTTGAGTATCTCATTACATATTCTCATCATGCCAGTAGGCTGAATTACATAAGAGTTCCAAAGGTTCTACCTGCCAGTCTTGTCTATGTTCATGTTGTATTCCAGAAGACTCTGGAAGGACCTGATACTTAGGGAGAAAGGGCTGGTTGTGTTAGTAGTGACTAGGCATTTGCTCATTTTCTATTTGGGAAAATTGCTCTTCTTTCACCAAGATGTTTATAATTTTTTAAAAATGACACTTATTCATTAGGTGAAAATAGTAATTTCCCTTCCAAACAGGAAGAACAAATGTAATTTTTTTTCTAAGAACCTATTATTACATTAATGATTGGTAGGTCACTAATTACCTTGCTTGCTGCTGATGGGGCAGTGGTAGGATCTGAAGGTCCAGGACCTTACTCCCATAATTACAGATATATTCCTTCCAATGATAACTGAAAAATTGTAAATGTTATTTCATAAGTAGTAGAATCATAATTAAAGCTCTGTAGTGCATTCTTTTGTTTCATGTAAGTTTCCATTTTATTTTATCAATTTTTTTTAAGCTAGGTACACCTGTACTTTCTTACTGAGTAGATTCCACCTTGGATAGTCACACCTCTTTTATGCTAGCAGGGAAGAGGTGAAGATTACAGGAAACAGGTATAGGTTGAGTTACATAGCCCTCTTTGTAAGTAACAAGGAGAGCTGAGAAAATATAGGGCAAGGATGGATCTACTGTTCCAAGTAACTATTTATTTCTTCAGTGTGGTTGTAGATAGCCCATCAGAGATAATATAATAAGCAGGGATGAGCACAGTTCAAAATGAACAGATGTCTTCTCTATTGGAGTAAATTTTAACTTCAAAGACATATTTTTATATTTAATTTTTGGTCGTATGGTCTATTTCAAAGCTTCAAAATGATTCCAAAATTATTTTCCCTACAAGATTTCAATAATAAGTTGCGTATCTCTGGAAGGTTAAAGTCAAAGAGTATGACAGGCACTGGGAAATCACAGCAGACAGTGGTAAAGTGATCTCACTTTATGGCATAGAATTCTCATGCTTTGGCCAAAACTAGATTAAGAGATGGTGGCATAATGGAAGGAGAGAGTAGGTAATGTAAAACTGTAAGGGGCCGACAATGATAAGAAAGAAGACTACTTTAAGAGTGGACATTTCATTCTCCTTTCCTGAAAATTCTAGAATGCCACTTTCTAAGGAATGTGCAAACAATGATTTGGAGGATGACAGCATTAAGGCTTCAATGATGACAAAGCTTAATACAGTTCAGCATGGCACTGTGTATGCATGGAATATCCTTTAACACATAGACCAATTTTTCCTGTGAGTCACCATGTCTAATTTCACGTTGTCATGAAAAGATGGCAATAAAACAAACAAATAACAAGAGATAGGCTGTTTGTTATTCCTTCTTAATTTTGTTGCAGTTTCTTTCCTCATATCCCCTCAAAAAGGGAACGATACTACAGCGTGGTTTGAGATCTCTCGAGCTTTGCATTTCTTTCTCCCATTCCTCTTTTTCCATTTTGCTTGGCCTCGGGACAACGTTAGTTAATACTCTAGTTGTTTACCCCTTGAATTAATTATCACGAGTTATAAGACACAAGTTCTATCTGTCGCACATCATGAAGTGGCATCATTAAAACATTAAATTATATCGGGGTGAAAAACACTGGTTGAGTTCTGCTCATTTATATACCATCCTAGCAAACTCTCCTTATGAACAACCATCTGTGCAAAGATCTTGGTGAGGAAAGAGAAGAGAAGCCTATAGATTATAGACTCTGCCCGAACCCCGTTGAGGAATTCCACAATAATTGTTGGCTCGCAACGAATCCCCACAGCGCTCTAACATAGTTCGAGTGAGATTATGGCCAGAGCTCCACTGTCTCTCACCTTTAAGAAAACTTTGTCCACATTAACTGGGGAGTATATACTGTGCTAGTTTCCTACTAAGAGGTGTATGTCACAGTATCTCTGTTAGAAAGTTACTGACTCAGCAAAGTGTGGTTATAGAGAGCTCCAAATCTCTACTCCAGGTGGTTGGAAGAAGGTGGGAAGTCAGCACATGGCCATTCTCCATGAGCAGCAGAAAAGGTTGGAAGTGAGGTTTATTTGGAGGGTCTTCTTTTGTGTAATGGCTTTACTCTGGTTTGACAGAACCTTAGAATTAGGTCAAAGGTCGATCTCCATCATGCAATAGAGCTCCTTGTCTCAGGGCTCTGATGTAGGAGATCTTGGTGTAAATCCTGGGTCTGCCACGTACTCCGTGTGAACTCCAAGTCTCAGTTTCCACATTTGTATTACTTCCTAAAGCTGTCATGATTAAACTAAATTATGTCTGTAAAGACACTCAAATAAGGTTGCTCACTCTTCTTTTAGTGATGTAGACAGAAGGGCAAATGTAAATCACGACGCTTCCCTTCTTTTCTAAAAGCCTGTAGATGAGCGATAGGGAGCGGAGGATGAGTGTATGACTGGAGATGGCATGGGGGTGCCTAGGACTTCCCATACCTCCTACAGTTCGTGTTGCTCACTGGCTTTTCAACTCTTCTTTGTTTCCTTTTGTTCCAGAGCCCGAGCTGAAAGAGTCAGCAATAATGGACTGGTGAGCAGGCAATCCGGAGGTACTACACGTCTCTCAGCCTGTAAGGTACCTGCTTCTGGGTAGATAGAGAATTAATTGTGGTCAAAAGGAAGCCAGAGGCTATAAGTCAATCCTGCTCATTACTGAATGCAGAGCAAAGATTCTGGGATAATAGACTAAAGCAAACAGAAGATTTACTAAACATGGTGTTAGAGGTTTAATTGTGTTCCCCCCCCAACCCCAAATTCATATGCTGCAGTCCTAACCCTCAGTACCTCAGAAGGTAACTTATTTGGAAATAGGGTGATTGCAGATGGAATTCATGAAGATGAGGTCATACTGAAGTAGGGTGGGCCTTTAATCCAAGATGACCAGTGTCTTTATAAACAGTGGAAATTTGGAGACACACACACACACACACACACACACACACACACACACACACACGGAGAACACCATATAAACATGAAAGCTGGGATTAAGTTCATGCATCTACCAACTAAGGGTCACCAAAGATCTCCAGCAAATCGCCAGAAGCTGGGAGAGAAGCATGGAACACATTCTGTAGCACAGTCCCCAGAAGGAACCAAGCTTGCTAACATCTTCATTTGGACTTCTATTTTTTTTTCTTTTCTTCAAAAATTTTTAAAGATTTTATTTATTTATTTGAGAGAGAGAGCATGAGGAGGGGGGGAGGGGCAAAGGGAGAGGGAGAAGCAGACTTCTCTTTGAGCAGGAACCCAATGCAGGGCTCCATCCCAATACCCTGAGATCATGACTCGAGCCAAAGGCAGATGCTTAACTGACTGAGCCACCCAGGTGCCCCCATCTTGGGCTTCTAGATTCTAGACCTGTGATACAATAAATTTCTTTTAAGCCATCCAGTTGGTGGCACCAGCCCTAGCGAACTAATACACACGGGTAATATTAATCTCCATTTCTCTTAAACAAAGCTGGGAAGAGGGTGAAGCAAATGAAGCACTTGCCTCAGCACATTTAAAGGGCACCACACATACACACAAAACACCTTTACTAATCAAGATAAACTGCATCTGAATGCAATATTTTTTAAAAATTGAAAGTAATGCAAAAAAAATCAATGCCAAAAAATATCAAAAGTTTAAATAGCAACAGGATCGGTAACAGCTTTATGCTAAGCAAAAGCATGGGGCAAAAGAAATGAAAAAATTAGTAATACTATGTTCATAGTGTTCTTAAAGAACACTAAACTTATATCTGCTGTATAAAACACCACAATCAACACCTTATACATGTACACTCGTCTAATGATTTCCTCAGGCAAAATGATTAGGAGTGGAATTATTGGGCCAAAAATGTAGAGATTTTATGATTTGATACTCACTGTTATATTAACAAAATTTTGCTTTCCCCATTGGTTTATGGATACCTTTTCCTCCTGGATATAATTTGGTGTCTTGAAATTTCACTTATCTTGTGAATTGCCTATTCATGTCCTTTATATATTCGTTTGGGTTGTTCATCTCTTTCAAAGTGTTTTATTTATTTATTTTTATCTTTTTTTTTTAAGATTTTATTTATTTGACAGAGAGCGAGAGAGGGAACACAAGCAGGGGAGTGGGAGAGGGAGAAGCAGGCCTCCCAACAAGCAGGGAGCCTGATGCAGGGCTGGATCCCAGGACCCCGGGATTATGACCTGAGCCAAACGCAGACGCTTAACGACTGAGCCACCCAGGTGCCCCTAAAAGTGTTTTATTTAAAGAACTCTCATATTAAGGATATCATCTGGATATTAACTCTTAGTTAATGTTTTATATATTGCGAAAGGTTTCTCCAGTTTATCAGTCGTCTTTTTTGTTTTAAAGATTTTATTTATTTATTTATTTATTTATTTATATGAGAGAGAGAGTGAACGAGAGAGAGAGAGAAGGAGCAGGGGGAGGGGCAGAGGGAGAGGAAGAAGCAGGCTCCCTGCTGAGCTGGGAGCCCGATGTGGGACTCAACCCCAGGACTCCGGGATCACAACCCCAGCTGAAGGCAAACGCTTAACTGACTAAGGCACCCAGGTGCCCCAGTCCTCTTTTACCTTAACTTATGTTGTATCTTACCCAACCAGAAACCCGAGGGTGGGTGGAAGAGGTCGTGACTGGAGTAAAGAAGAGGGTAGATCCGTTTCCGTAAGGTCACAGGCAAACTAATGAGCATCAAGAGCAGGCACCTGAGGTCCAGAACAGGCCGGAACAATGAGGAAGAGCTTGTCACTGTATCTCTTCCCTCCTGAAGAACTGAGTACAGGTGTACCTAGTACACATATACTGACTTATTGGCACGAACTAATGAATTCCACTTTTTTTTGCCTAAGCCAATTTGAGTTAATTTTTTTGTAATTTGTAGCCAGAAAGAGTCCTGACTAGTCAGGCCACATAATTTGGGGAAAATAATTTTTTTTTTCTGTTAAATACAAGGAGAGATTCCCAGGGAACCTGAAGAACTGAAGAAGTAGTAGACTTCATTTTCTTGATTTTGGAGGGCAAATGCTCAGGTGGTGTTTACACAGACTAATTATAAATGAGAAAATAAATTCGGATTTTGACATCAGAGTCACGGAGGCTGTTAGTGTTTACATATATCTAAAGCTCAAAGTGTAAAGGCTGAATTGGAACTGAGGGTCAAAACTTTTTGTTTACCCTCATGGAAGTCTGCCTCCAGGGAGAAAATGTGCTGATCCTATTGACTTTAAGCGTTCTGGTTTTGTGGTAATTATTTTTTATTGTATAATACTACATTGGCATTTGATTTTGAATACTTCGGTCTTCTGAGTGGATTAATAGGAGTCCTCCCTTGGGAATGGCAGAGTACCAGCGACTGTGCTATTATTATTTCACTCTAAATTTAGCCTTCTCTCTGCGGCTCTGTGATGATGTAGCTTAGACTTTGCAAACTACATTTCCCAGAATTCTTTGCCTGTTAGGCTCCTCAGGTAGCAGGTCCTACAAAGGATTTGGGAGTCAGGAGGAGGAGAGAAGGGATTTTCATCCAGCTTGCTTGTTATTTCTATTAGTAAGGCCCCTACATCAGCATTTTGTTCGAGTCCCCAGCTTCTTGTAGTACTTTGCTTGTGTGTTTCCTCAGAGATACCTGGAGCAACCAGGTCTCCCTTCTAGGCTCTGATAATCTAAACTCTTTGTATTCCCCTGGCCTATGGGCTGGTAGCTGCACTTAGGATCTCTGCATTACCTCAGTGTTTCTATTTTGCTCTTTTGGCCCGCAAACACCTATGTAACCAATTCCTTATATTTAATTCCCTTCCCGGCTGGACCCTAATATGTAATAATAGGAATGGTCCTGTTACGGAACCTGGACTGGATCGCCCGACAGAAGAACCAAGCGGAACTTGGAGATCTTGGAGGATAGGAGGTTTATTTAACACTGGCGGGCTCAGAGGAGAGTGGTCTCCAAAGGTCTGAGCCCTGAGCACAAACAAAGGGGGCAATTTATACACTTCTACTTCCTCATACTTGGCACTTTTGGCATGTGCGCGAAGCGGGGCAGGGAGAAGAACCCGGATTGGTGCCCGTGGGAAGCAGAGTGGGGAGAAGAACCCAGAAGAGCCCCGGGGCAAGGACTGGGACTCTTTCGCTGGCTCTGTCAGCCATCTTAGGACACAGATTTCCCTTATCAGTCCCCCGCTCTGATGCACCTTTAAACACCTACTTTAGAGGGCATTTTTTTCATCTTCTAAGTGGCGATAGTGAGTAAGAAGTAACTGGAGCCTGATTTTAACAATTTGAGTAGTGATAAACCTAGTAAGGGCATTAAGAATACAAGGACCAAATGCTACTATGAGGAGAAGCAATAGGAGGGGGCCGATGAGGGGGGCGAACCAAAGGAACCACTGTGAGAGGGTATCCCACCAAGTTGTCCGCTGAAGTGTTTCCCACTGGTGATGTACTTGTTCCTGTAATTGGGTCAGAGTTTCTTGGACCACCCCCGACTCATTAGCACAGAAACAACTTTCCTCCTGTAAGAAGAGGCAGAGCCCTTCTTGTGCAGCCGTGAGCAAGTCGAGCCCACGCCTGTTTTGGAAGACCACTGAGGCCAGTGAATGGAGTTGGCGCTGCAGGGCCAGGGCCGACTGAGTGAGGGCAGAAAAATCCGCTGTGAGTTGTTGAGTTAACCCCTCGTACTGAACCTGAGACATCCCAACGCCAGTGGCACTAAGGGCAACACCTGATGCAGCCAGCAGGCTCGCAATAAGAGGGATGGTGGCGGGGGAATGTCAAGGGCGGCTAGGAGGTCTCCATAGGAGTGGGGCCTCGCTCCCGGGGAGGACTGAAAGATCGGGTAAGAGACTGACAAGTGTGCACGATTGATCGCGCCGGGTGGTGCAGATGTATACACCTTGATCACAAGCCAGAAAAGTGTTGTTAGGCGCACAGACCTGACTGTGGCTGGTGATGGGAGAGGAAGAGTTGCCATACAGCAGTACTGGAGCCAGAAAGGGATAATCTGAGGTCCCTAGTGCTGAGGTGGGAGGTGACACGGTGAATTGGTTGAGGATTATACCTAGGTATTGGACAGGACCGGGCTTTATACAGATCCAGCTGTCAGACGCTAGGGGTGGATTTGAGTGGTTAAGCGCTTGGTGGGAGGCATTAATCATACCCAACAGTTGTGCTATAGATGCTTGCTGCGTGTGGATGGGGGACCCAGGGATGCGCCAGGGCGAGTTATTTTCTGTCTGACTCTGGGGGTTGACTGCAAGGCTTGGAGTGAACATGGACTTAATCATAAATTTGGCCATGGGGTCGGTTCCCGTAGGGTGATATTGGCCCAATAGGAGAATGATTCCTGTAGCCCATAATGTGGCAATGGGTTCTAAGACTGAGAGGTGAGTGGTACACAGTGATTGTTAGAGCAAGAGGATGGGGTGGCATTGCATGACAAGGAAATCCGGATGTCACTGCACTGTTTGAGGCGCCATGACCTGGTGGACCATCGTTCCATTCCCAGCCAAGTCGCCACCCATGACTCACATCCCCAGGCTTGCGAGCAGAACTGAGGGCAGGTGTTTAGCTGTTGAGGCATAGAGCCCACACAGATGTAGATATCTACCAGCCAGTAACCTGAGTGAGGGCCATGGTAGGAACACCATCTGTGAGGTTCCCAGGAGGTATCAAGAAGCTGGCATCCATCAAAATGGAGGTTAACCTTTGGTGTGTGTCCATCCCAAGTGGAAGAAGTCAGTGGGGGCACTGGTGTGGGATTGAGGGGGATAGGCTGGAAAGTCCATTTGCCAGTAACGATGATATGAGAGTTACCCCCTTGCCTGGCCGGGCAAGCTAGAGGCAGTGAGGAGGAACAGCACATCAGGTAGCAGAAGACCGGGACTGGCTGGGGCTGGGAAAACCATGGTGAAATGCACTCAGGAGTAGACAGCAGCGGGCCAGTAAAAGTGGGATCTGTGACCTTAGGTAGGGAGCCATCATGGCTAACCCAACAGCAGATGAAAACTGTGGATAAGGGAATGCAGTAATACACCCTAGGGACACCCAATAAGCAATGACAATAGTAAGCCTCTGAGGGAAAGTCCAGTCAGGAGGGGCAACAGTGTAGAGTCTGACTCCCAAGATGAGGGAAATCATGCCAATGAGAGCCAGGGACCACGGTGAGCAGGTGTCCATCAGTCGGTGGGGTCTCATCGAAGGTGAAGCTGGAATGGGTTCGTGAAGTCTGGCTGGATTCTCCACTGGCGCAGACCCATGCGGTGATACCTGAGACCTTGAGGGCAATAGGGGCGGTTAGAACAACAGTGTGGGACCCTGTCCACTGCAGTTTGAGGGGGGTCTTTCTTCCAATATTTGACCCAAACAGAGTCCCCTGTCTGGAAGGAGTGTACCTGAGACCCTAAGGAGATTGGGGCCCTCTCAATGGTGTACTTTTATAATTTATTTAGGGTGGCCCCCACGGCCTGAAGGTGCTCCTTTATCCCTTTATCTCCAACCCGATGCAAGTTTCCTGGAAGGCTTCCCAAGCATGGGGGAGGCCGTCCATATATTAATTCAAATGGGGAGAAACCTGATGTCCCAGGTGTGCAGCGAGCACACAGGAGAGCTAGGGGTAGCAGACCCGGCCATGGGAGGTTAGTATCCTGACAAAACTCTGCTACAGTTCCCTTTAGGGTGTGATTCATTCGCTCTATTTTCCCTAAACTTTGGGGCCGGTAAGTGGTGTGGTGTCTCCAGGTGATGTTGAGAGATTTGGTCAAGACCTGTACAATGTCTGCCACAAATGCGGGTCCACTGTCGTTATGGATTGTTAATGGCAGGCTGAACCAGGGCATGATCTCCTGCAAGAGGACTTTAGCTACTTCCCAGCTTTGCTCTGTCCTGGTTGGGAAGGCTTTGACCCACCCAGAGTATGTGCATACTATTACTAGGAGATATCTGAACGCCCTGCTTGGCTGCACATCTGTGAAATCTACCTGTAGATCTTTGAAGGGGGTTGCTCGCATTCTTTGGACACCTGGCAGCGGCCATGGTGCAGACCGAGCATTATTTTTAGCACATGTTATGCATCGTTCACTCATTGCTCGGCATAGTGCTGGCAGCTGACTGATTTAGTAGTTGCTTCTTGAGAACGACCTCTAATGCAGTTTTTCCCAGATGAGTGAGTCGGTGGTGTTCCTTGACTAGATGCCCTCCAGTTGCTGTTGGAAGAAAGATGTGCCCATCTGGCATCATCCACCATCCCTTTTCAGTCAGGGTGGCTCCCTCAGCCATGGCCCATTCCTTTTTCTTTTTAGTGTAACTGAGTGGAGGGACTTCTTCTGGGGGTGTTAGGGTCATGGTGAGGGAAGGGGCTCTGTCCATGTCCTCACTGGCTGTGGTACTGGCTGCCTCATCTGCCAGATGATTTCCCCGAGCTATGGGGTTGTCTCCTTTCTGGTGTCCCTTACAGTGCAGGATTGCTACTTCCTTTGGAAGCTAGATGGCTTCGAGGAGTCTTAGTATCCCCTCTTTGTTCTTGATAGCTTTTCCTGCTGTGGTTAGGAGGCCCCTTTCCTTGTAGATGGCTCCATGTATATGTACAGTAGCAAAGGCATACTAAGAGTCAGTATAGATGTTGACTCGCTTGCCTTCACCAAGGGTGAGGCCTTGGACTAAGGCATATAATTCAGCCCGTTGAGCTGACCATCCAGCTGGTAATGCCTTAGCTTCTAGGACTTCAGTGGTTGTGGTTACTGCATAACCTGCTTTCCGGGCACCCTCCTGTAGGTAACTGCTGCCATCACTGAACAGCATGAGCTCTGGATTCTTTATGGCTTGATCCCGCAGATCTGGACGGCTCATGTAGACTTCATCATTCACCTCGGAACAGTCATGGTCTGGTTCTCCCTCTTCCGTGGGAGAAAGGTTGATGGATTTAATGTCCTTACTGTTTCGAGGGTGACCCACGGGTTTTCGCAGAGGAGCCCTTGGTATTGTGCTAGCCGAGAGTTGGAAAGGAAGCAGTGTCCCTGTGCGTTCATGAGGGACACAACTGCCTGAGGGACCTTGACGTTAAGTTCTTGCCCCAGGGTAAGTTTGTCTGCCTCCTTGATGAGTAGGACTGTGGCTGCCAGCATCCTAAGGCACGGTGGCCATCCCGCTGCCATGGGGTCCAGCTTCTATGACAGGTAAGCAACTGGCCATTGCCAGGGCCCAACAGTCTGGGTGAGTACCCCGAGCTCTATTTTTTCCTTTTCATGCACAAAGAGATTGAAGGGTTTTTCTACATCTGGTAGGCCCAGGGCTGGAGCCCGCCCCAGGGCGATCTTTATCTCTGTGAAAGCAGTGTCTGCTTCCTCAGTCCAGGCAAGGGGTTCTCAATCTGGTCCCCCTAAGAGATCATAAAGGGGTCTTGCTACTGCTGAAACCCAGGGATCCAGATGTAGCAGAATCCTGCAGCCCCTAGGAATTCTCGTAGGCCCCTTTTTATCTGGGGCTGTGTCAGGAAGAGGATGAGCCTTTTCCTCTCTGGCCCTAGTTCTCTTTTCCCTTGGGTGAGGAGGAACCCAAGGTATCAGACCTATTGTTGGCAGATTTGTGCCTTCTTCCATGAGGCTCAGTGTCCCGAGTCTGACAGGAGCTGTAGGAGGGCCTTTGTGCCTCTTGTGCAGTCTTCTTGTGTGTCACTGGTGAGGGGGAGGTCATGCACATACTGGAGGAGGGTGCATCGTGTGGCCTCTCTTGGGATGCTGGCGAGGTCCATGGCCAGCGCTTCCCCAAAGAGGGTTCGTGAGTTTTTAAACCCCTGCGGGAGGTGCGTCCAAGTCAGTTGCATCTGGCGTCCTGTACCAGGTTCAGACCATTCAAAGGCAAACAGTGGCTGGCTCTGGGGAGCTAAGCGGAGGCAGAAGGAGGCATCCTTCAAATCTAGGCAAGCGAACCATCTGGCTGACCCTGGGATTTGGCCAAGGAGGGTGTACGGATTCAGGACCACTGGGTGCAGAGAGATGGTCACCTTGTTGATGGCCTGAAGGTCTTGAACTGGTCGGTAACCCCCTCCTGGCTTCTTGACTGGCAGGAGTGGGTATTCCAGGCTGACTGGCACTTGACTAGAATACCTGCTTCTTTGAGTTTGGCCAGATGTTCTTGGATGCCGATCTTAGCTTCCTGTGGAAGAGGGTATTGCCTTTGGTTCTGAGGTTGAGCTCCTGGATCACTTCAACAATGATAGGGGCCTGATTCTGTGCTAGTCCAGGTGGGTTGTTTTTAGCCCATACTGAAGGGAAGGCGAGTCTGAACTCCGGCGGGCTGCTCGGTTGGGCTTGGGCACAGAATAGCCTCCATTCTTCTTCCCTTGGTGTGGTAATTGCTAGTATTAGAGATCCCATATCCTCTTGCCTTGGGTTCAATCGGAGGCTAGTGTGTCCAGTGGGCTCAAAAATTATCTGAGCCCTAAGCTTGGAGAGTATGTCTTGGCCCAGGAGGGGGATGGGGCAATCAGGCAGATAAAGGAATTCATGTCAGACCTTGTGGCCCCAGATTTCACACTGGTGAGCCTGGCAAAAGGGCTGTTGTACCATCTGTGTCCCAGTGGCCCCAAGGATGGTCACAGTTCTTTTGCTGAAAGGGACCACTGGGAAGGTGGGGAGGTGACAACAGAGTGCTTGGCCCCAGTACCAACCATAAAAGTCACTGGTTGGCTCCCCACCTTCATTCTGACCGGGGGCTCATGGGGGCCAAGGGGGGAAGAGCCAGGTCTCCCTTAGTCTGAGTCCATTCCCGCAAGGCCTATGAGGTCTACCATAGCATCCATGTGCTCGGTGTTATGTTTCCAGTTGAGGAGGTCAGTGGTGGAGAAGGGCTGATAATACATCATGGAATGGCCAGATTGGACCATCCCATCTTCATCGTGACTCTCGGGCCCCAGGCCTTACCAGATCCGACATCAGGACCAGGTCCTCACCTGCCAAGTCTCCTTGAGTCTGGTGGGAACAACGGAGCAGGGCCGGCCCGAGGTGACAGGGGTGGGAGAGTGGCGAAAATTAGGCAGGGTGCACCTTCTCCCTCGTTCTGTCACTGCCCCGCTGTTGCCCCCAAACCGGTGGCAACAATGGGCCAGCGTGGTTGGGTTTCCCCATCAGGGAACCAAATGTTACGGAACCTGGACTGGATCGCCCGACAGAACCAAGCGGCACCCAGAGATCTTGGAGGATAGGAGGTTTATTTAACGCTGGTGGGCTCAGAGGAGAGTGGCTCCAAAGATCTGAGCCCTGAGCACAAAAAAAGGGGGCAATTTATACACTTCTACTTCTGCATACTTGGCACTTTTGGCACGTGCACGAAGTGGGGCAGGGAGGAGAACCCGGATTGGTGTGCATGGGAAGCAGAGCAGGAGGACCCAGAAGAGCCCCGGGGCAAGGGCTGGGACTCTCTCGCTGGCTCGGTTGGCCATTTTAGGACACAGATTTTCCTCATCAGTTCCAGGAACCGTATCTTTAAAAGATAGAATTCTGGTGGTTCAGTTATATTCTTGGCCTTAAATACACAGCTTAACTCCTTGGAAAAAAAAAAAAAAGTTACTAATAATCCACGACATGCATTGGTTTCATGATTAAGTAAATGATCTCTGTGGTTGATTGTGATGAAGTGTTTGTTGAAGCAAATGCCTTGGAGACGAAGTAGCTGTCATATTTTTTTAATTTTTTTTTGTTTTGGTAGGAATGAAAACTGCAAACACTAGAAGGTAGGGTAACTGCTTTTGATTGCACTGGTGAGTTGACTGAGAGAAAAATGACAAACTTCAGGCCTTTAAACTGTCAACTAAAGACACTGTTGTATAATCAGTTTCTATAGCAGCCCCAAAAGAATCTCTTATTTTCTGTAGCCACTGAGCTGACTTTACTGCAGATTAGTCCATAATTTAATTGGGTAGGTTGCAGAATTACCATACCAGTTGGATTTATCACCTGCCAACTTCTTACTGGAAAAATTGGGAAGGAGTGAGACCTGGAATGGGGTATCTGTGTGAACTCAAAGCTGAGAGTATTGAACCCTCGAGTTTTTCTGAGACTCCCTTGCCAGCAAAATCAGCTCCTCCTGCCTCACCTTGTCAACACCTACCAACACCGCCTCTAAGGGCTTCTGTAACTTGAGTCAGAACAAGTACAAGGTATGAGTCAATATGGTCTAATTATGCTCAAAATAATTGCAAAATTTTGTTATTACATATTGGCAGAAACATGGTGATTTATGTGGGAATGGGTTTTCTGGTTGTTAGATTAAGATGGATGGAATATAACATTGGCTTAGGCTAAATTTATTGATATGAGTTCGCAGAGAGTCTGGATTCAATGTATTAGGTTAAGCAGCTGAAAGTGGCTGTAACAGTTTGCTTGGTTGATTGACTGACAGTTGGGCTCATTGGTTGTCTGCATTCAATGAAGTTGAGATATCGGAGTTTCTAGGAGTAATGTTGAGAAAGAAATCCAAAGGTTTGGAGAGTTGCAAATTTTGGAGTAGATTAATCATAGGCAGCCTCACACTGCTCCACCCCCTTCACTATATAGAGAGGGCCCAGGGATGACTTCCTCTACTTAGGCACTGAGAGATACATTAGTGAGAGGAGCTCCAGCATCTATTAAAAAACTGCATGACTGTGGTAGCAGTTCTCTGGAGGCTAGGGATAATGGCATCAGAAATGCTTTGACTCTCTTTACACAGGAAGACAATGAAGACCCTCAAATTTAAGTTTGTTGGGAGCAGAAGTAGAACCAGAATGTGTATCTCTTGACTTCCAGTCTGAGACCCCTTCATTAAGCTTTATTAGGTTCAAATCCATCAATCCTGTTATGATATATACTTCAAGACTCAAGGTCACTTTGGTTTTACATGTATACATTCATGCATACTTGTTCTCTTCCTCACATATGACTTATGGGGAGAAAACAATGAGACATGCAAAACCAAACATGGCAGTCCATTACAGTAGCGGCTGCATGCACATTTATGCTGCTATCCGGCTACAAAGGCAGTGCTGAGCAGTGTAGGGGATCTTATGACCTACAAAGCCTGAAAAGTTTACTATTTGGCCCTTGATGGAAAAAGTTTGCCTACCCCTGCTCTAAAAATAAAAACACTGCAGATAAAGCTTAAGTTTCATGTGATCACTCTTCCTTTTGTCAGCATAAATTTGATAATATTGTGTTTTCATGTTTATAGATTATTTGTCAATTTAAATCATCTATGATTTCTTCGGTCACTAGGAAAGATGGGGCAGTTTTTCCAGAAGACTGAATAGAATGACTGACTCCTAAAGAAGGTGGGCTACTTGGTCTCCCCTTTTTTAATTTTTAAATTTTATTTAATTAATTTATTTAAGATTTTATTTATTTATTTGGTAAACAGGGAGCATGAGCAGGGAGAAGGGCAGAGGAAGAGAGAGAATCTCAAGCCAACTCCATGTTGAGCATAGAGCCTAATGCAGGGCTCGATCCCTCAACCCTAAGATCATGACCTGAGCTGAAATCAAGTGTTGGAGGCTCAACCGACTGAGCCACCCAGGCAGTCCCCCCACCCCCATTTTAAAAGTAGGCTCCATCCCAGTATGGAGCCCAACATGGGGCTTGAACTCACAACCATGAGATCAAGACCTGAGCTGAGATCAAGAGTCAGATGCGTGACCGACTGAGCCACCCAGGTGTCCCAGTCTCCCTTTCACAGGTGAATGTGTAAATTACCAGAGAGACTTTTTACAGGTGACTGGTACAATGCGAAGTTGCCTCCTGATGATTAAGAGGTAACTTTACTTTTATAATTGCTAACATTCACTATATATATATATATATGTACATATATATATATTTACTGTGTTCAGTTAGCCAGCATATAGTACTTCACTGTGTATATTTTTAAAGATTTATTTATTTGAGAGAGAGAGAGAGAGCAGGGGAGGAGCAGAGGAAGAGGAAAAGTGAGAGAATCTCAAGCAGACTCCCCACGGAGTGTGGAGCCCGATGTGGGGCTTGATTTCACGACCCTGAGATCATGACCTGAGCCAAAACTAAGAGTCAGATGCCCAACTGACAAAGCTACCCAGGAGCCCCAACGTTCACTATATTAAAAAAAGAAAAAACACCCTCTTTCACTATAACTCTGTAGACCAACTACCTAAAGACAACCATTGTTAATTGGTAATTTGGGTTCTTCATGAGCATCAGTTTTCATTGAAAAATGTTAAATAAATACAAAGAGTAAATGATGCATTCATTATTTTCTGGTTGTTTCTAGCTTAGCCTCATATGTTATATTTATAGAATATTTAGTCAATAAATAATTAGTTGTCACCTGCCTCTTTTTTCCTTGAGGAATGTAAGATTGCATGTATTTTTTTTTAAAGATTTATTTATTTATTTTGAGAGAGTGAGAATGAGAGAGAGAGAGAGAGAGAGTACATGAGAGCGGGGAGGGTTAGAGGGAGAAGCAGGCCCCTCGCCGAGCAGGGAGCCCGATGCGGGACTCGATCCCGGGACTCCAGGATCATGACCTGAGCCGAAGGCAGTTGCTTAATCAACTGAGCCACCCAGGCACCCAAGATTGCATGTATTTTCCACAAATCAAGAAACACACTCAAAACAGGACAGGCCATTATTTCCTAAATTACTGAAGTTATCCTGGAGATGAAGTCGTCTTGAGATGACTGATTTTTTTCGTTATCCTACCAGCCTGCATATTTACTGCTGTGTTCCTTTTCACCGTTCATATTTAAAAAATCTCTCAGGGAAATAGAAACATAAAAAGCCCCTAGGATCCTTCTCCATTTTATTGCTGCTATGATGCACGCCCTTGTGTAGCTTCTGTATTCCCTGTGGAACTCCATCATGGCTTCTTAGTCAGATTTGTCTTCCAGAAAAACTCCATGTGAGAGTGCTTCCTGATGGAGGGACAAGGGGTACTGTGTCAGTCTGAAGACCTACCCCAACGCCTTTTCTCAAGTGATTAAACAAATATGCTGATTGGATAGTGATTTGATTCTTCCTTCAGTTTTGGTTCCCTCCACTTCAATGAACACCGTATCAGTGTCCATAGCTGCTAAAACAAAACACCTCAAGTTTAGTGGCTTAAAGCGACACACATCTGTAAGCTTATAATTTTTGAAGGTCAGAAGTCCAAAATGGTTCTCACTAGACAGAATCAAGGTGAGACTGCAGGGCTGTGTTCTTTTCTGGAGACCCTAAGGGAGCATCCGTTGTCTGGCTTTTTCCAGTTTCCACTTCATTCCATCTCCATCTTCAAAATGAACAATGGCATGTCCCATCTTTCTCACATCACATTACTCTGACACTGACACTCTGGGCTCCTCCCACATTTAAGGTCCCTTGTGATTACATTGGGCCCACCATCCATAATCCATGGTGAAGTCTCCCAGGTCAAGATCCTTAATTTAATCACAGCTTAACCACAGCTAAAAGTCCCGTTGGGTATGTGAGATAGCATGTTCCCAGGTTCTGGGGATTCGGATGTGGGCATCTCTCTGGTGGGTGCATTACTCTGCCTACCACAAACATGTTCGTTCAAAAGAGTAGATCATGTCTGAAATGGAACAGAATCGTTGGGGAGATTTTGTTTTCCTGTTGCTACTTCTCGGTCATACTAGTTCACTACTTCAGCTGTCGCAGTATAAAATATGTTTTGGGGATAAAATTACTATTCTCTCATGGCCCTTTTCAGGGCTGGCCTGAGGCAAATTGGGAACCCACAAATGAATTTGTCTGGCCTTTCTATACCCCCTCACCCTCCCCGAGTCCTTTTTCTTCGCTCCCAGAACTCTGCTCTCTTCTTACTCCTTGTCCTAAGCAAATCCTGATAAGGCATATTGTAATAGGAGCTAAAAAAAAATGATGCTCCTACAGATATTTTTACATTATCAAAAGGTTTTGAAAACCAGAAGACTTCTAAGTCTTTAAGACACAGAATGGAGCTATAAGATCCAAAATCGGTAATATGCTGATAGTAAATGATCTTCAAATATTTATTCATCATATGCTATGCTAGTCACTGGCGGGATTCAAAGATAAAGAAAGCTCAGTTCTTAGTTTGTTCGTCTGGTCAATTGAAAATTCATGTTATTGGATCAGAGGACTTCCAAACCACCCATGTAAGTTCTAGTCCTTTGAGGCTATACTATCATTCACAGCATTAGGGTTTAAAAACTAGAATTTTTCTCTGTGGAATTGCTATGGACCTATATTTACCAATGGTTGCAAAGGTACTAATACAAATATGCCAGGGGAATGTAGCCTTCAAGTTTCTTATACTTTCTGATGACAGAAGTTAGGGAGGAAGGGGTGAGACATAGACTTCAAATTTGCCAGTATATAATATCTTCTGGTTTGAATATTCTTTTCTGAATGATTCAGATTCTTAGATGTCAAATTGATTTCCCCTTCTTCTCTTTTTGTTTTTTAAAGATTTTATTTATTTATTTGACAGAGATAGAAAGCATGAGCAGGGGGAGCAGGAGAGGGAGAAGCAGGCTCCCCCCTGAGGAGGGAGCCCGATGCGGGACTCGATCCCAGGACCCTGGGATCATGACCTGAGCCGAAGGCAGACGCTTGACCATCTGAGCCACCCAGGCGGCCCTTCTCTATCTTTCTAAAATGGCATCTGGTTTATTTGAGGATGAGATTTATGTGACCACATGATTGTAGGAGGCTACAGGGGCCTGTGGATTTTAGCTAGTCTCTGCTGTGGAGTGGTCATTCTGGTTTTCGTCCTAGACCAGTATCTGCTGAAATGCCTGTGTGGTCATTTGAACACTATGCTGGCATATATCCTGGTCCCAGACATATATATCTAGAGGAGAAATCCCCACATACTGTGGCTTTGCAATCCCAAGCTTTTGCTGGTCCTCTGGCTCTCAGAATTCGTGTCCCTTTATCAGAGCATGCAGAAACCACTGGGTCCCCTGCATCGCTTGTGTGTGGGGGCTGTGGGAGACACGAGTCCTGCTTCAGGCTCACTTGGCATCCCTCACTAATGCAGCATGACTGCTTCTGCATCATGCTAGATGAGGCTGTATGTGGCAGTCCAACAGGGGCATAAATTCTTTCAAGTGTTGCAGGTAAGATTTCCTCTGAGATGGAGATTTGCATGCAGAGGTTTGTTGAGGAGGACTCCCAGAATCTACAGCTGGGTGGAAGCAGTGGAGGAATGATCAAAGCAGGATGGAAGTGTGATGGAATGCCACAGAGTCTCAGCCAATCCTGTAAAGAAGCTTTGAAGCTGAAATAAGCCATCAAGGTGTCCTGAATTAAGGCAAGGAGGCTAGGAACCCTCTATTAACCAGTATTCGATCGGTATTAGCCTGCATTGACCAGTCACTGGATGAGAATTGCTCCCTGCCCACCTGACCCCCGGAGCCATTCCCTTGGGCAGTGAAGTGCTCTTCAGCTGAAAGCCGTTTCCTGAGAAATATTTAGCTGTGAACTGTCAGACATCAATATTGTCACCACCTAGGGAAATGAGTCCATTAGTCTTGGAGGAGGGAGGAACTGGGGGCCATACCACAGGATCTGCTATCCGGGGGAAGCATGCCATTAGCCACTCCTGACTCCCAAGTGACATTCTTGGGATCCTCCCTCATCCATCTGGATATTTCTACTGTGTCTCCGTTCCCCCGCTCTGTCTAGGCATTCTGCCCTGAGAGGGAAAGGAAGGGGCATAGTCATTTGGTGTTTTTTTCTTTATTTCCTTGTCATTTCATTCTTCTGCCCTCTCCCTGGACTGTACGTGTGGGCTTTCTTTTGTCCTCTCTGTGGTAGACTTCGCCTGTATCATGTTGTCAAGAACAGTGAAGGGTCTGAGATTTTACCCTGCTCTCAAGCTAGCAAGTGAGCTTGCCACAGTTTCACGGCATCTGGCAGAAGACATAAGAATCCCGAGTCAGAGACTGGGGGCTTTATTACTCAAGGCACGTGAGGTAGTATGAGCTTTGTGTTAGTGCCCACTCTCCACTTTCTCCAAGTCCCATGGAAGCAACGTTGATGGCTGTAGACGGGTGCTATGTGCGCAGTGGATTTATGTCACAGCTGAGGAAATCCAAGCTTAGGAAACCCCAAATCCGCCCAAAGCTTGAACCAGAGGAAGTCATTATTTTCATTTTACTAGACAGCAAACAAAACTGCCCTGTTTTCCAGAGGGACATACTATTTCTATCATTCAGGACTGTTCTTTGTAAAGTGTCCTAGAAAAGATAGTCCAGAATAGAAGACAGTCAGTGCCTCTACTTACAAGATGTGAAGAAACGCGAAGATTCACGGGCGGTTGTCTCCTAACACACATCCCCAACCTATAAGCATTTTTTTATAGCTCAGCCTTAAAGGTAGAGGATATGTTATTTCTACATTGTGGAAGAAATTATAATCAGAGTCTTCTAGGCTTGACTGTTGTTATAAGAGCTTCAGAATGCTAGAAACTAGGGATTATTAAGGATAAAATATATTGGCTTGATATCACCCAAATATTGCCCAAATTATCTATTACTTTTGTATTTTTATACCTTTTCTATTTAAAACTTAGGAAGATCACAACTGTATGATGTTTGTAACACAGATATCGTCTTGTCTAGGACCGTAATAATCTAAAGACTGCATTTACCTGAATTGACAAATTACTTTTAGGAGTATTTCACAGCTATGTTTTGTGTTTTATTTGACATGTAAACTGTCAGGTAGTAAAGTAATTATGCTATTAGTCAAGGGTAATTGACATTAGCTGCTATAACAAACAATTCCCAAGTTTTGTGGCTTAATACAAAAAGGTTTCATTTCGTACTCAAGTCACAGAACAAAGTAGTTCAGATGGCTCTCCCAGGGATTCTCCACGCCCAAGCCCCATGTTGAGTCAGGGACCCAGGGTCCTTCCATCTTGTGGTTCCACTTTTCAGGAAGGCCCCCAGACTCCTTCAGTGCGTACCCTCCATTTGGGCAGCCGACTAGAAGTGTGTTGAGGACCCCAGGAGATGTTTTAAGAGTCAGGCCAGAAAGTGAGGTATATCACCACCCATTTTTCTTGGGCCAAAACTAGTTACAAGGTCTGACCTACACGCAAAGGGTAGGGAAATAGGATCTTCCTATTGTCCCTGTCATTCTTTAATAAGAATCTGTCAGTCAACAATATTTATGGGTGATCAGCTTGGTGCATATCATTGTATTAAGCACTGTGAAAATAAGAAGAAAGTCAAAAGTTCCCATGCGTGGATATAGAGAATGAGTTCAGGCAAGAAGTCATTTTTGACTCATTCTTTTTAAGTAAATCATTTATTTATTTTTTTTAAAGATTTTATTTATTTGAGAGAAAGAGAGAGAGAGAGAGAGAGCACAAGCAGGGGGGAGGGGTAGAGGGAGAAACAAACTCCCCGCCGAGCCTGGAGCCTGATGCAGGACTAGATCCTAGGACCCTGGGATTATGACCTGAGCTGAAGGCAGAGGCTTAACTGACTAAGCCACCCAGGTGCCCTTACATAAGTCATTTAGTAATAAGTTGAGTGCAATGCTTCATTGCAGGTTAGTGTTTTTTTTGTTTTATTTTATTTTGTTTTTAGAAATTAGGGGCATATTTAACCCATGGAAGTATAAATTATAGTGTGTGTATCAGATAGCATGTTTTCTGGGTTCAAATATTTGGTGCCTAGATCCCCGGTAGTGATTGCAGACAGTCCTTCATGTTCAACAGCTGAGGCAACAGAAGGGGGTGGGCAGAAGCAGTGTAGGGAATTGGGTATGCCAGTAACAGGGTAATTCTTTGCCTAAGCATAAAGAAAGATACTGCGTTTTAGGCAGTCAGTGGCAACCCAAAGGAGGAAGGGATTGGGAGTAGGGATCCGGGTCACGAGAAAACTATATGTACGAACAGGAAACAAGTGACAGGACATGATGATTGCCATCAAAATGGCAAGGATTGTTATATAAAATAAGGGGGGGGTGGTAAGCTAGTGTGATTATGGAATATGTAATTATGTTAATAGCTAAAGAAAAGAAAACATAAATTAGAAATTATTATGACCTCCTTTTTTGCTGCAACAGACCCAAGTATATTTTCAACAGACTTGGTGACCTTGTAATTATAAGATGAAAGCAAATTAAGTAGCTGCTTGCCTTCGGAGGTTCAATTTTGTCTCCCCACCCCCATTCTTATTTTTAAATGTTTCAGATAGTCAAGTAGCCCAATGATGGTAGTAGGGAATTGCTATTTCTTGAATGACTGTTGTATGTTGGGAACCACACTGGCACTTAAAAAAATGTTTACTATTTAATTCTCATGAGGATGCTCTGAGGCAGGTATGATTATCCCTGTTTTAACAGAAAAGAAAACTGAAGCCCAGTGAAAGGGTATGACTTAATTAAGGACACATGACGAACTGTGGAATTGGAACTAGAAACCAAATCTTTGGACATGGTTCGTTGCTTAACATTATAACAGTGACTTAAATTTAACTGATTATTGTCAACCAGAGATGGTTGATATTTGAACAATTTATAAAGAAGTAATATAAGGTAAAATAAAAGATTGCTTACTTGAACTCTAAAAGAAAGATGAAAGAAAGGTGAAATAGTGAAATATATTGATTTGGCTTCACAGAAAAATATGTGTACCTCTCACTCTACAGTTCATGCTCTCATTCTCTTTCTCTTCCTTTCTGATTTATATCATCAATTTCTGGAAAAAGATTGATAGAAGTTTTTTGACTCCCAGGAAAGTAATAATTAGTAAAATTATTTTCAAATTTCTAGCTAAATAGATTGATTGCCTCCAGATTGTGAAGAACTGACAACATTGGTAATAGAAAAATATCCATGTAGGCAGGACATGCTTTTATGCTTTATATAAATGGAATCATATTATTTACATTTTCTATAGCCAGCTTTTGTGTTTGATATTACGTTCTTGGATTCATCATTTTGTTCTGTGTAATCTGTAGTTCTTTAATTTTTAATGCTGTATGTGAAAATTCCATTGTACATATATACCACAACTTGTTTATTCTTTGTATTGTTGACAGACATTTTGGCTGTTTCCAGGTTTTTGCCATAACAAAAAATTCTGGTGTGAACGTTCTTTTACAAGTATCCTGGTGCACATATGCAAGTGTTTGTGTAGGGGATATATATATTCTTAGGAGTATAATTGCTGGGTCATAGAGTAAGAGCATCAACTTTATGTGATGACATCATAGTGTTTTTCTAGAATGAATGTTGTGCCAATTTACACTCCCAACAGCCATGTAACAGTTTTGACTGATTGACTGAGGCATTGTTAATACACAGTGTTAACATTAGTTTCAGGTATACAATGTCATGATTGGACAAGTCTATAGTGATACTATAGCCATGGAAAAGTTTTATTAGCCCCATAACCACATTTTACACTTGTTATTGTCACTTGACTCTTGCCAATCTGGTTGCTCAGTGCAGTTTAAATTTGTATATCCTTGAGTAATAATGAGATTAAACATGGTTTCTTATGCTTTTGTTCCTTCATGTTTCAATATCTATTACTTACCAGGACCTTTGCCCATTTTCCATTGGATTATTTGTCTTTTTATCATTGATTTGGACAAATGTTTTTTAACACATTTTCAGGACACTAATCATTTGACAGTAATTTGTAACACAAATTTTTTCTTTCAGGGTATGATTTATCTTTTCATTTTTTAAATGGATTTTTTTAGTAAACACGAGTATTATATGTTAATGTAGTCAAGTTTATCATCTTTTCTTGTATAGTTTGTACTTACTGTGTCTTAGTGAAGGAAATTTTCACTTTCAGGTTGTAAAGATAATCTCTTACATCTTCAAAAGTGTTTCATTTTTTTATACATGATTTTCTTAATATATATGGTGTGCTTTAGAAATATAATTTATTTTTTTCCATATGGTTCACAAATTAGTATCCATCAAATTGGGGTGTTCTTTCATATATCAAGTTTCATGACTTATATAGCCAAAAAGCCACTCCCCATTTTTAGAATATTTTCAGCATGTTATTGGTTGTGATTAAATGTGTTTTCATTGAAAACTAAAGCATGGTTAAGGTAGATTAATCTACATCTGGTGAGCAGGAAACAGGAAGGGTGTAAAAGATAACTTTGAGGAAGGGAGACCAGTTAGAAGCTTATCACAAATCTAAGTAAATGAAGCTCTGAATCATGACAGTGACACGGTAATAGAAAGGACAAAAATGTGAGAAAACTTGCAGAGGAAGAACTGAATGTATTTGGTAAATAAATGAACATGGAAAGCAAAGTAAGGTAAGTGGTAAGTATGACTACAGGCTTTGATCTTAGATAACTCTGGTTTTAGGAAAAATGATTTCAATGTTAAATTTATTAAAATTGATAGGGCAACAGGTATTGATTTACAAAGTATTTATACTTAATTGATAAGTCTGTTGGAGGCATGTTTTTAATAAACTTTGTTGGTTTCTGTATTCTTATTATTTCATAGGAATTCTTTATATACTATGGATATGAATCCTTCTCCCAGGAAGATCTTCTAGTTTGTGGGTTTTTTTTAATTATTGTTTTTAATCTTTTTATGGTGTCTTTTGAGGAACAGATATTCTTAATTTTTATACAGTCAATTCTATCAATTCTATTCTTTATGTTTGCACATTTTAAGACATTTTTCTGGGCAGTGAGGTCATGTAAATATTTTACTATATTGTATTCTAATTGTAGTCTTACCAGTCACATATAGATATTTAATCTGGCTGAAATTAAATGTTGTTTAACTGTATCAGGTAAGGATACACCATCATTTTTACCCCTTATGGATACTCAATTGTTCCAGTACCACCTTGAAAAGTCCATCTATCTCTCACCAATTTTTAATACCACTTGACCATATATCATGTGATAAATGTAGGAGTTTATTTCTGAGCTTTTTACTAGATTTCATTTCTCTAATTGTCAGTCTGTGTCAACACCACCTAATTTTAGTTTCTGTAAGTTCATAAAAAATTTTGATATCTAATAGGTTAAGTTTTCCAAACTTTTTTTCTTCTCCTTCAGTAGAATAGCATCTTGAAAATTTTTTGACCCCTGAACTTCAATATAAATTTTAGACTAAACGTGTTAATGCATATACACACAGATGATGGGATTGTTAATGCTATTGTATCAAATTTATGTAACAGTTACAGAGCTATGATCTTTATGATGTTAGTCGTTTAGTTCATGAGCATGGTATACATGTTGATTTATTAAGGTCTTTAATATATTTAAGTAAAGATCTTTATTTTTGTCTCTAATGGTTTTTACATATTTTTATTAAACTTCTTTCTGAGTATTTCATGCATTTTTATTTTAATTTTTAAAAATCTATTTTTCAACTCTATTGTTGGCATATAAAATGCAATAGATTTTTTAAAAAGATTTATTTATTTATTCGAGAGAGAGAGCACACAGCAGGGAGGAGCAGAGAGAGTCTGGAGCAGACTCTGCACTAAGCGCAGAGCCCAATGTCAGGCTCAATCTCAAAGCTCTGAGATCATGACCTGAGCTGAAACCAGGAGTTGGACACTTGGCTGACTGTGCCACCCACATGCCCTGTAAAATGCAATAGATTTTTACTCTGCAAATTTACTAAACTCTTTTCTTATTCTAGAACTTATCTATAGATTCTGTTGGATTTTCATAATAGTCATACCACTTGAAAATAATAATATTTTAATTACTTCCCTTCTTTCTAGTGTTTATTTCCTTTATCCCCTTTTGGTACTGGCTAGAGATTCCAATACAAAGTTGAAAAAAGTGGGCATTCCAGTCATTGTCTCGATCTCAAATGGAATGCTTTTATCATTAAGTATGATGTTTAGTGGTAGTTGTTTTGGTAGATCAGGTGAAGAAATTTTGCTAATTTAAAAAACAAAACAAAACAAAAAACCAAGGCTGAATTGTTGGGCTGGAACAAGAGAAAGGAAAAGGGGGAAGAAAACTTCATTGAGTTTTTAATTCCAACTTTTGTATTTTTAATTTTAAGGGTCCTATTTAGTTCCTTCCTCCCTCCTTCCTTTCTCTCTCTCTCTCTCTCTCTCTCATCGTCTCTTTTAAAACCAGTTTAATCTTTTTTTTAAAGGTTTATTTATTTATTTATTTGAGAGAGAGAGAGAGAAAACATGAGTGGGGGGAAGGGGCAAAAAGAGAGGGAGAAGCAGACTCCCCGCTGAGCAGGGAACCTGAAGCCAGGCAGGATCCCAGGACCCTGGGATCATGACCTGAGCCAAAGGCAGATGCTTAACTGACTGAGACATCCAGGTGCCCCAAAACCAGTTTAATCTTTAAAATATATTCTCCTATTTTCCCTTTATATCTTTAGGGCCCTTTTAATTTTTAAAATATATTAAGTATTTTTAATATTTATCCTTTTTCTTCTAATTCCAATATCTGAAGTTTTTGCACAATCTAACTTTGCTGTCTTTGTTTCTACCATCTCCCACTCCAGGTGACATGTTTCCTCATGCATCTTGCAAGTTTTAACTGTAAATTCTTAGTTTTGGGAATTTTATCTGTTTGAATTTTTTGAGTCCCATATTGGCAATTTATACCTCCAGCGACTATATGCATTTGCCAAACACTGGGGAACTCTACCAACATAGAAACACTTTAGATTTTCTTGCTTGAGGATTTTTTTTTTCTTTTTTTATATTCCCAGGTAGTATGAGCTCAGGTGAAGACCAGCTTGTGGATATGAATTCCAAGGGAGGATTTAATATTTCCTTCTACCCAATGCCACATTTTATAATAGGCAATTTTCCTGATTGTCTCCTGGATTTATTTTTAGATCACATATACCTTGAGGGTTTAGGCCTCGGGGGTACCTGATTTATTAAGGCATCTACTATTAGATTTCTCATCTTAGTCAGGTGTCTCTTAGGATTTATCTCCTGTTACCTATAAATACAGAAGCTCAAGTTCACCTTCATAGGCAAATGTCCTCAAAGTGAAAGCCAGATTCAAAGCTCAGGTTACCTCTCTGGATTCCTATATTCACTTACTTTTTGGTTTCTGAGGGTCCTTACTTTCTTGCTAACAGGGGGATGTATTTAAAATTTTTTAAATTATTTTAATTATTTTCAGTGGGAGGGTTGGTCATGTGTCAAGTGTGTCATATTACTGGAAAATGGATTTCTTAGGTTCTTTGAAAATAATTTATCCCTATAATAAAGTTGCATTGGTATGAAAAGAATGGGAGTATCTTTATGAATAATATAAATATAAGATCATAGAATAAACACTTATTCAATTATTCACTCTTTTATACATTTTCACTGGCATTCTGTGAGGTGCTGTGTTATACTGCAGAAGATACTAATAAGTATACTGAAAGGTCCCTGGACTTCAGAGATTGTTTGTATCATTAATAGATATAATGATAAATTCCATAAAATGATATAAAATAATTACCCAACTGGGGAAATGAAGCAAATCACTACAGAAGGTGATATTTTATCTTAATCTATAGGATAGACAGAGGGAGATGAATGGCAGTTCATTCCAGATAGAAGGACCAAAGAGCATGAACAAAGGTGTAGAGTTAAAAAAGCATGTAATGATTTTAGATAACTATATGCTTGACTGGGTCATAGTGATTTTAAGGAAATGGTTAATGATAAGAAGGGAAAGTCAGGCTGAGGCCAGAGTGTGAAGGGCCATGAATTCTAGGCCAGGCAATTTGAACTTAAATTAGTAGGGGGACTGAGTTATTAATTGATAGACCTCTCAGTTTTGTATAGTTTAAAATGTGTCGTTGATGGGAAGCTGATAGTGGAGTCAAGACTCACTCAGTTAATCTCTTGCAATTATAAATAGGGGTAAACGAGGAAGGGCTGAAGTATGGGAGTGTGAGACAGCAAAATACGGATATTTTATTCAGGGTTTCTGCTGATGGTGGGATGTTGTTTACATAATTACTTTCTTCTATTGCTTAGAAAAAAATTATTTATTTTCTGAATAGGTTTGAACCAACATCCTGGTATTTCCTTTCCTGAATTAAGATTCAAGCCAGAGTCATAACTCTAAGGACACAATATTTAGGAACTAATATTTCCCTCATTTTAAAGAGAGAACTGGGCTGGTTCTTGCTCAAACAGTTTTGGTCATTTTTTTCTTATTTTTTTAGGTTATGGTATTAGTTTAACAGAGCATCTCTATAAATTTCTTAGGTCAACTCATTTTGCTAATAAGAAAAAGAATCATTAAATGCCAATTAGGATTTGTGGTATCAAAATTCAAGGTCTCTTAAAAATGCTAAGGATCATAAAATTATCAAAGGAATATTAATAGGCATACTACAAATGGCTAATGTAATTTTCATTTCTGAACTGAGATGAAAAATGGGAATGTGTGTCTTTCTCCACTCCAGTACCAAACCTCATTAGGCTCTGGCCAACCTGTGGGGAAGTGACACAGCTGAGGCTTTCTCAGCAAAATGCATTAATATTACAAATGAAAGTTGGTCCAAATCTATCTCAAGCAGCATTTTCTCTCAGAGGTATAGTAAGAATTACATTAGCAATGCAGTTATTAAGCTCTGTTGAATAATTCTGTATTTCAGAAAAGGAAAGTGATCTTTTGTATGTCTCAGAGGAGTAATAGCCATACAGATATATTTAAGATAAAGCTAATTGGGACAGGATACCAGGTTTACCAAAATATGGGGGGAAACTTGGTATTCAGTTAAAAAATATAGAGTATATAATACAAAACACTTCAAATATTAGACAGATGGGTAACGTTTATCACTTCCAGTCATACAACCTTATCTTCTGTTATACGTTGTCGATAGGGAATGGAGGACAGAGAAAAGCTTGAAAATTCTGTTTTGTACTGCCTTGAAATATGGGCATGATTTATCACCTAAACTCCTCAATAATTAGCATAATTATTGTTTCTCTTCAGAAGTAGCTATTTTTCACATTTTGACATACTTGAAATCTGGGTGTTCCCTAAAAAGCAATGTCAAAAAAGAATGTGCCCCATTTCCTACCCATCTTAATCCTCATTACCTTTGTGAGTGATAATACAGTCATACATGGTAGGATTCAAAGCGTGAATTAACTTAAGTTTGAATCTGTAATGTTGCTTTAGAAGTTTAAAAGACACAACACTGTAATACAGAACTGAAAGAAAACATTATTTTATACAAAGAAGGACTATTAAATAGCAAACAATGAAATAAAAGGTAGTAGAAAACTGCCGAAACTATTGGCCTTTCAAAGCCAGGAAAGATTGAATGACAGATTTGTGGTCCTAAAGGATTATTACTCAGGTGCCAAGCATCTATCTATCAAAAGCTTCTGGATGACTCTCAAGAGAGGTAATTCACTTACAGTGATGGGTAATTCAATTAAGGAAAAGGTGAAACTCTCAGCTTACCCAAATAAGAAATGCAGACAAAACCCTAAAATAATACTGTCAATCTTAAAGATGCCCAAGCCGAGATCACAAGCATGGATTTATAAAAAGCAACATATTGTCACACTGCCTGACCAAAATCAACTAGAAAGACTCGAAATCAACCAACCCAGAAGACTGAGTGGGAAAACACTGGATCTCAAACTGCATTTTGATGATGCAGAAAGGGCTGTCTCCAATTACACAAATAAAAATATAGTACCATAGCATGAAAGCAATGTAACATATATTTAATTTAGTGTTTTGTTTCTGAAAACATAATAAATATTTAGAAGCAGAAATGGTAATCACTAAGATCCAAGATGGATTTACTATTTCTAAATTACATCACAATAATATGATATTCTTTCTTGATAACGTTGCTAAATTTGAAATGGGGTAACAAATCTGTATTTCAGTAGAACACTTAACAAACTCATTGTATTGCTGTGTACAAAATGAAGAAATATGGCCTAGATTAGATAGTATTTCAGAGGTTGAATGACTGGGTGGATATCGTCTGATGAGTGGATTGATGGCATCTGGAGAGAGGTTTCTGGTGGTTTGTGGATAACCCTTTCCTAGGCCTTTTTCTATGCAGTGTAGTTTGTTGGTAACTTGAACACATGGAAACCTTTCTCAGACTTACAGTTGTAAGAAAGTAGGAAGTATAAAAATACTTTAGATCAAATCAGTATCTCTAAAAAATTCTGACAAAGTAGAGGGATGGACGGAATCCAGTAAGATAAATTTTATAAGAGATAAATATAAAATCCCGAATCTGGAATCCTGTTCAGATAAGCTAGTTCTTAATTTCTAACCACTTTGTTAAACCTCTCTCAGCCTCAGTTTTCCTATGTGTAATATGGGAATAATAATACTAGGTACTTCATAGTTTGAGGTAAGGGCTCAGCACAGTGCTGGCACATCGTAAGGGCTCAATAGGTGTTAGCTACTACTTTTCCAGGAATCCTGGGATAGAATCCAAATTCTGCCACTTATGGGGCACCTGGGTAGCTCAGTGGGTTGGGCATCCGCTCTTGATTTTGGCTCAGGTCATGATCTCAGGGTCGTGGGACCAAGCCCTGAGTCGGGCTCCCTCTGCCCCTCCCCCCACTTGTATGCACATTCTCTCTAAAATAAATAATAAATCTTTTAAAAAAATGCCCAACAAATTCTGCCACTTACGGGGTATCTGAACTTGGGTAAGACACTTATTCTTTCTAAACCTCATTTTCTTATTTGAAAATGGGGATGGAAATAGTACCTATCTCACAGGTGGTTGTCCTGAGAAGTAAATGAGATGATGTATGTGAGGCCTTCTTTGAGGTGCTTGGCACATAGTGAGCTCCTAATGAGTGGTAGCAATTACAGAGAACATTAGTATGACCTGCAGAAAGTCTGCCTGGCATGAAATTGCAAAAATAGAACTATAGCCTGTTTAGAATAAGGGAAATTGTACTTCTACTCTATTATGAATGGAATCTATGCTATTACTTCACTTTAAATGTATACTTTTTAAGAGGAACAGTGGAAAATTGAAGTGAACATAAAATCAAATAATGTGCAAAATGATGGCAGCGACTGGGGATGTTTATTCTGAAGAAGAGAAGATTGTGATAGGAGGAAGCTATTTGAAGGGTCCTCGTGGGGAGAGGAACAAGGCTGGCTCTGTGTGGGCCCCAGAGTGAGGATTATGACAATTAGACAGGGGTTTTTTTTGCTCCGCTGAAGACATTCTTCCTGGGAGAGCTCTGCAAAGGTAGGATGCCTGCCTGGGAAAGGAATGATTTCTCATGACAAAAGTTTTTTTTAGGTCTGAAAAGTCATTTGATGGAGAGTTGCAGGGATTCAGGGATTCAGGGATTTGAGATGGGATTTGGCTCAGTGATCTTTAAAGGCCAATCCTCCCTTAAGGTTCTGTGGTTCTGCAGCTGTTGACTTCTTTACAGTGCTTAACATTTAAAATCTTTAAAAAGAAAATCCGTGTCCAGTCACCCAGTCTTCTCTTTCAAAAAACTATTTGACTGAAGCATCTCGCCCAAAGTAAGAATTGCATATCCCTGACCTTTCAGGGCTAAAATTCATTTCCTTTACTGCTCTTATCTACAGTATCTGGGCAAATGGATTTGCAGAATCTGCACATGCCAGTCATACTTGCATGTATGGGGAAGTTGATAAAATGGTTAAAGAATTGTTGGGTCACAGGATTTCTGATGGCTCAGCTTTATGAGCCAGCAATGACTGGTCCCGAGTAATGTCAATATTAGTTAATAGACATGCAAATATTGGGTATGAGATTCACGAGCAAGCTTGTTATTGTAGAGAATTCTTTGAACATTGCGACTTGTAGGAAAAAGTTGTATTGACATTCACTATCTCATTTGGCATAGTAGTCTGCTTCCAAGTGGTTTATTTTTTCTTTGATTTTTGGTTTATTCTTCTTGCCTTAGAATTATGTGTTGAAAAATTCAGACTATCTCCCTGCTTTTATATTGATTAACAAATAAATGATGTGTGGCTCTGAAGGACCATGGAAAAGGGAATTTTTCCAACAGGTACAGCTTCATGGTAAACATTACCTGGAAGAAGGTGACCTGCTGTCTAATCTACACCAGTTCACAGGTAATAGCTAAAGATTTGGCATATGGTGAAGGAGTAGGAAGGAACAAGATTGGAGGTTTGCTGATAAAGAGGATTGAGAATTATGTAAATGAATCTCTTGAAAAGAGCCTACTGTTTAGGAATATTATAATGTCCCATGTGAATTTTCACCAAATGTTTAATAACCAGGTGAACCAGATGATTCACTCTGTTGATGTCAGTCAACTCCTTTCTCTGGTTACCTTACTGTGTCAATGAGCTCATAAACAATGGTCCATCACAGCAGTTGATGAAGATTGTCCATGTCTTAATAAAAAATCAATAGCCTGTCTCCACGGCTGAGCTGGGTGTCCTACCATGGCTGAATGCTCAATCTGCCAGCAGTAGAGACGAATAGTGAGCTCTTGAAATTGTATGATATAACGAGGGAGCCAGCCTAACGGCTGGTTGATTATATTGGGTCCCCTACATTATAAAATGGACAGTATTTTATCCTTACTGAAATAAACACTTAATCTGGATGGTTTATTTTCTTGGTCCAGTATGCTGCTTCTGTTGACTTAATGTCTTATGTACATCATGTCTGATTACATAACACAATATTGCTTTCTCACACAATATTGCTTTTAATCAAGAAGTTCATTTCACAGTAAAAATAATTAAGGCCTGTGCTCTTGGCTGGTATTTCCACAAAACATTCACCCAGAGCACCTGGTTATGGCATAGCAGAATGGCCTAAGGAATAGATTTACTGTGTCAGCTGGGAGATAGTACCTTTTGACGTCAGTGTGGTGTCCATCAGGATTAAGCATGTTCTCTGAACTAGTGACTAATATATAATGCTGTTTCTTCCACAACCAGACCGCCCTGGTCCAGAAATTGAGGAGTGGAGTGGGGGTAGTATTTCTCGTTATTATACTTAATGAACAAAGCACAAAAGTTTCCTTCCCAAGTCCGTTCCTTTAGATTCTGCTAATTTAGAGGTCTTGGTATTTAGTGGAGAAATATTCCACCAGAGGAGACAATTGAACTGGGAGTTGAGATGCTGAGACGGCCATGTGGCCTTTTTGGGTTCCTCCTGACAAAAGACCAGGAGGCAAAAAAGAAAATGAAAAGTTTACTGTGATTTTTCAATGATGAGCTCAGGAATGCCTCTGGAAGAACACCTCCTAGTATTGTAATATCCAATGATCACACTTAATGGGAGACCACCCCATATAGTTAGGGTCAGCAAGGTTCAGACCACCCAGGAATTCAGTTTTGGATTGCCTCGCCATGCCACAGCCATGACTGCAGACTGCCACCTGAGCCCACAGGGAATGTGAAGAAAGTTATCAACACCAAAGGTAATGTCAGAAGCAATTGCAGAAATGAAAATTATTGTCCCTGCTCATATTTTCTTGTTTTTGTATGTATATAATAATAATATATTGTTTTCCCTCTCTGTTTCCCTAGTTTTTTTTTCCCAAAAATTAATAAGTATTCCATGTCTACAAAACCTAACATATTGTCAACTTAGTGGTTATTAACTTCAGTAGTCACTGAGTTGCGTTATTTTTTAATTTTTATTTATTTTATTATTTTATTTTATTTTTTTAAAGATTTTATTTATTCATGAGAGACAGAGAAAGAAGCAGAGGCAGAGGCAGAGGGAGAAGCAGGCTTCCCGCCGAGCAGGGAGCCCGATGCAGAACTTGATCCCAGGACCCTGGGATCATGACCTGAGCCGAAGGCAGACGCTTCACCGACTGAGCCACCCAGGCGTCCCGCGGTATTTTTTTTTAAAAATTAATTCTTGGGGGATGTCTGGGTGGCTCAGTGGGTTAAGTGTCTGCCTTCAGCTCAGGTCATGATCTCAGGGTCCTGGGATCGAGCCCCGTCTCAGGCTCCTGGGATCGAGCCCCGTCTCAGGCTCCCCGCTCAGTGGGAAGTCTGCTCATCTCTCTCCCTCTGCGTTTACCCCTCCCCCTACTCGTGCTCTCTCTGTCTCTCTCTCAAATAAATCAAAATATTAAAAAAATTAATTCTTGGGGTGCCTGGGTGGCTCAGATGGTTAAGCATCTGCCTTCTGCTCGGGTCATGATCCCAGGGTCCTGGGATCGATCCCCATGTCTGGCTCCTGGCTCAGCGGGGAGTCTGCTTTTCCCTCTGCCTCTCCCACTGCTCGTGCTCTCTCTCGCTCTCTGTATCTGTGTCTCGAATGAATAAGTAAAATCTTTAAAAAAATTAAAAAATTAATTCTTGAACATACAGTAAAATTGACTTTTTTTTTTGGTGGGCAATTCTTTGAATTTTAATGCATACATAGATTTATGTGACCACCATCACAATCAAGATACAAAATGATTTCATCACTCCCCCCAAATCTCTCTTGTGTTATTCTTTTTAGTCACACTTCCCTACTAACACTCTAATTCCTGACAACCACTGATTTGATTTCTATCACAATAGTTTTGTCTTTTTGAGAGTGTCATAGAAATGGAATCATACAGTATATATGCTTTTGAGACTGTCTTCTTTCCCTTAGTGTAAGGCCTATGAGATTCATCCTAGTTATAATGATGTCAATAGTTCATTTCTTTTTATTACTGAATAGTAATCCCCTAGTTTTTAATATATGTTGGATTGGTGGTAGTTAACTTTATAATTTATCTGATAGATTTCAGGATATCAAGGTGGGATTGTCACTGAGTTAGAAGAACAATGAATATTCCTCAGAGAGGGAAGTTTTAATGTAGGGGTGAGAGTGTTTATGTAGGTTGAGTGGCGGGAGGGGCAACTGCTGTAGAAAATGTACTTTGGGTGCACCTGGGTGGCTCAGTCGCTGGGCATCTGCCTTCGGCTCAGGTCATGATCCCAGGGTCCTGGGATCAAGCCCCGCATCAGGCTCCCTGCTCCGCGGGAAGCCTGCTTCTCCCTCTCCCACTCCCCCTGCTTGTGTTCCCTCTCTCGCTGTCTCTCTCTGTCAAATAAATAAATAAAATCTTAAAAAAAAGAAAGAAAATGTACTTTGACTCACTTCTACCCAATCTCCTACTTTTAGCATGCCTTCCTGAACCAAAGAGGTGAGACAGCTAGCTAAAACATTCCCAAGACTCCCTTGTAACCAGATTGTACATTAAAACTAGATTTTGCCAAGGAAATGTCCTCACATGAGATTCGGAAGGAGGGAGTGGGCAACGTGAGACAGCAGCTGTGTGAGTGTAGATTAATTCTTCCGGCTGACATGGCAACAGGGGCATTTGGGTCTTCTGCTCTATTAGGCACAGAGGTTTCGGTGTATAAGTTTTTTTTTTTTTTTGGATGTTGGGTTTTTAAGCATCACATGGGCTGAGTGGTATGTGAAGGCTGCAGTGGAATTTCTACCCCGGTAGTGTTATGGGATGGCACTAATAGCTGTGGGTCTCCTGGCTGTGTAGATCCATCCTTTGTTCCCTGGCCCCTCAGGAAATCTTGTAAAGTAGCCAATACTACATAATAACTTCCTTTCTCCTTAAACTGGATAAAGTGGATACTGTTATCTGAGACCCATCTTTTGTTTGTCAAACTGAGAATTTGGGGATTCCCCTCAAATTCATCTTTGGAAAAATTTTTAGAAACTATTAAATTAATTGCGGTGCATCTGAAATATTTCATATTAACAGCAACAAACTAATTGCTCTCATTTATGGTCATCTCATAATGCATTCATTCATCCACCTGTATTTATTGAGTGCCTATGTACTAGAGTTAGAAACACAACAATTAACAGCAAAAGCATGGGGTGCCTGAGTGGCTCAGTCAGTTGGGCATCTGCCTTTGGCTCAGGTCATGAGATCTCAAGGTCCTAGGATTGAGCCCCGTGTGGGAGCTCCCTGGTTGGTGGGGAGTCTGCCTCTCCCTCTGCCCTTCCCCCTACTCATGTTCTCTCTCTCTCTCAAATAAATGAATAAAATCTTCAAAAAAGTAAAAGCAAAAGCAAAACTTATTTTCATGGAACTTCCATTTTAGTGAGGACAAATAGGCAGTAAGTAAAATAGGCAACATGCAAGATGATGATGCAAGATGGAGAAAAGTAAAGCAGGGAAGGGGATAGGGAGTGTCAGGGATGTTAGAAAGGGTGGCCAGGGAGGTCCTTACTGGGAAGATGACATTTGAGTAAGGACCTCAAGAAGAAGGAGCATTCTGGGCAGAGGGAACAACGAATACAAAGGCCCTAAGGTAGAAGCACATCTGGTAGGTTGAAGGAACAGCAAGGAGGCCAGTGTGGCTGGCAGATAGGGGGTGAGCCTTAAGGATCATAAAGTCAAGTGCAAACAAAGGTACTAACATTTTGTGTTAAAGAGTGGCGTATAAGTAATCTAAAAAAATGTATATGTTTATGTATACATGTACAATTTTTCTGATTATCAACAAAATGCAAATTCAAAATATAAAAATTCTCAGAGAAAATCCCTGATCTCCTCAGAAGACACTGAATGTGCCCCTCTCCCCAGCTCACCCTGAGGGTCTTTGGACTCAAGTGGAGAAATGCCAGTATTTCTTTCTTCTTTTTTTTTTTTTAAAGATTTTATTTATTTGTGTGTGTGAGAGAGAGAGAGAGAGAGAGCGAGCAAGCACACAAGCAGGTGGAGTGACAGGCAGAGGTAGAAGCAGGCTCCCCACTGATCAAGGAGACTGATGCAGGACTTGATTCCAGGACCCTGGGGTCTTGACCTGAGCCAAAGGCAGACGCTTAACCAATTGAGCCACCCAAGTGTTCTGAAATGCCCATATTTCTAAGAAGAAACATTTACAAGGGCACTGCGTGGCTCAGTTGGTTAAGCGTCTGCCTTCGGCTTGGGTCATGATCTTGGCGTCCTGGGATCCAGCCCTGAGTGGAGCTCCCTGCTTGGTGGGGAGTGTGCTTCTCCCTCTGCCCCAACTCCCTGCTTGTGCTCTCTCTCTCTCTCAAATAAATAAATAAAATCTTTTTTTTTTTAAAGAAGAAATGTTTAAAAGAGCAAAAAATATACCAATAAGCATGGCAATACTTTAGGCACATTAACTCATTATATGTATGAATTCATTGCAAACCAAGCCTACGATATCAGGCATTTTTAACTCTAATTTACAGATGAAGACACTGAAGCCAAGGGAGATTAAGTAATGTTCCCTAAATCAAACAGCCAGCAAACAGTGGAGTTTTGATTTTAAATTCAAGTTTGTCTGACTACAATCTTTTTTTAGTATCTCCACAACCTCTCACAGAAGGTTCAACTGTGTAACCAAGTGAAAAAATTTTCTCCTTTTGTTAAAAATAGTTTTGTTTTGATCCTTGAAGGAAATGGAGAGCAAGGGACATACATACCACTGGCAAAAGTCATTCTGGACTTAGAGACAGTAATCAAGACACCCTAATTTAGCCTTTCCTCATATGAACTATTTTCCATTCTTTGAATAATTTTTTTGTTCCATTTCAAATCCCCTCCATTTATCCTTCCCAGTCCCCCATTCTTTTTCCTCTACTAGTTGTTTAAAATAGTTATATAAATTGATAAAAATTCATATATAAAATGCAGGCTATGGTCAAAGAATAGCTTAAGGATCACACTCCTTTTTAATATACCTCAGCTTTCTTCTTTTAAACTTGAACCAATATGTATTTTCTCTAAAAAATTTGGAAGTGTGGAAAAGTATAGAGAAATAGAAAAAAAGTCACCCAGATCATATTGTCCAGAAAACATTGTTGTGAATAATTTGGTCTATCTCTTTCAGTCTTTTTACTTTTATTTTTATTTTATTTTTACTTATTTATATATTTTTAAAGATTTTATTTATTTATTTGTCAGAGACAGAGAGAAAGAAAGAGCACACAGCAGGGGGGGTGGCAGGCAGAGGGAGAAGTAGGCTCCCCGATGAGCAAGGAGCCTGGTCTGGGGCTCCATCCCAGGACTCTGGGATCTGACTTGAGCCGAAGGCAGATGTTTAACCATCTGAGCCACCCAGGGGTCCCAACCTTTCAGTCTTTTTAATATGGATTTTTAAAAACTAGTAAAGATTATGTTCAATGTAATAATTTAAAATTTTAAGTATTTCAAAAATAAAGAAAATTACAGAGGGTAATAAAACTAACCTCCCAAGTGGGTGAGCCCTAGAATCAGAATGCCTGTGTTTGAAACCCCACCCTGAATCTTGCTGAGTAACCTGTGCCTTTATTTGCTCATCTGTAAAATGAGCACAATAAGAGTACCTACCAGATAGGGTTTTTTTTTTTTTTAAGATTTTATTTATTTATTTGAGAGAGAGAGAGTGAGAGAGAGAGAGAGCACATGAGAGGGGAGAGGGTCAGAGGGAGAAGCAGACTCCCCGCTGAGCAGGGAGCCTGATGTGGGACTCAATCCCGGGACTCCAGGATCATGACCTGACCCTGGCATGTCGCTTAACCTACTGAGCCACCCAGGCGCCCCCAGATAGGGTTGTTTTAAGGGTTAAATCAAGTAGTGCTCTGAAAGCTTTTGGAATAATGCCGCTATCTATTAAGTGTTCCATAAGAATTAGTTAGCCATGAGAATCGCCACCCAACACTGGTGAAACAATGTTACATTTTGTTGTATTTGCTCCAGATACTTCCTTCTTGCTTTCCCTTTCATCCTTCTTTCCCTTCAGATATAAAGTATTGAAGGTGCAAGTGAAGTCTCTTTTATACTCCTTCCCAAACCCAGTCTCCTTTGTTCTCTAGGCAATCATCCCTGAAATTGATTCATAGCCTTCTATCCATGTTTTCTATTTTTATTTTATTGCGTTGTGTATAAATTTTGTATCATTTTCCCCATTTAATGGAAAGCATTTTTGTAAAAGAATTTCCCTCTGTCAGAGACTTCATGAAACAATTCTTTGGGCTGAGATGATTGCCATTGAATATTATTATTATTTTTTTTAAGGTTTTATTTATTTATTTGACAGAAAGAGAGACAGCGAGAGCAGGAACACAAGCAGAGGGAGTGGGAGAGGGAGAAGCAGGCTCCCCGCAGAGCAGGGAGCCCGATGCGGGACTCGATCCCAGGACCCTGGGATCAGGACCTGAGCCAAAGGCAGACGCTTAATGACTGAGCCACCCAGGCGCCCTACCATTGAATATTATTATTTACTTAACTGCTTTCTTAGTATTAGATATTTAGGTTTTATTTATTTTCTTTGACAAATAACACTGGTGCACACTTTCGTCCTTACATTTTTGTAGATATCTTTGATGATTTCTTAAGGTAGGATTGTTAGGCATCAAAGAACACAAACATTCTAGTAATTCATAATGATAATGAAAATAATCTATGATAATTATGGAAAAATTGGGAACATCTGTAAAAATAAAAGAAAAATATCTGCATGCCACCGTTAAAAGATTATCACTGCCAACACACTGATTTCTAGTCATATTCTTTCTATAAAGCACACTTACATGCCTCTTGCCCTACACACTATACTTGGGAAAACATTGTTTATTAAAGTTTCTTTCTCGCTTTTTTATGTTAACATTATGTGATAACATTTCCTTGACTCATTTAGCATTCTTTGGGAAACATAATTTTCAATGTCTATATAATGCTATCATGTGAAGTAGTGTTATTCATGTAACCATTTCCCCATTGGAGACATGTGGGCTATTTCATTTTTAATTGTATTAGACAATAGTGAGTTTTCTTGTACAGAACTTTGTGCTCCTTCCTTATTAGTTCCTTAAATAGAGTATTGAAGGTAAAAATTACTGGATTAAGGCACAAATATAATAAAGACACTTAATGTATATTGTCATATTGATTTCCAGAAATATCTGTTCTCCTGAGTGTATAATGCACAACATACATTTGCCAAAACTACTATCACTTTGCTAATTAGATACAGAAAATTCATTAATTTTTTCATTTTGACTGTTTTTAGAAAATGTGTTGCTTGAACCCATTTAGATTTTTTTTCTAACCTTTGTGTACTTAGACAATCTCTAAAATTTGGGGTTATTACACCACCATCTGCTTTTATTTAAAAAGAAAATTAAAAAAAATCTTTGCGTTTAGCATCATTTGAGTACAGCAATGACTTTTGTTGATTAGCACAGTTTGGTTCAATTTTCAGGTACATACTGCATAAACAAAAGTGGAAAATTGTTGACTGTCTAGTGACTTTAAACTATTTAAACCTTCATGGTTGAACTTCACCCCCCCAATTTCATTAGGAATTTTATATTAAAGTATTTTTTTAAAGATTTTATTTATTTATTTGACAGAGAGAGACACAGTGAGAGAGGGAACACAAGCAGGGAGAGTGGGAGAGGGGGAAGCAGGCTTCTCGCGGAGCAGGGAGCCCGATGCGGGGCTCGATCCCAGGACCCTGGGATCATGACCTGAGCCGAAGGCGGATGCTTAACAACTGAGCCACCCAGGCACCCCTGAAAGTATTTTTTTAAAACTAGGCTTTAAAAAGTAAAGTTATTGATCAGATAATCACAAACCATTTGAATAATCTGCTGTTAGATTCCAGAAGAGGTGCAAGGGAGCCAGAATTTTCTTGAAATTTTCCTTTCTCTGTCAGTCTTTGTGCTGATTTTAATTACCTAAGGTCAAGATCTTTTCTACAGGTAAGACTGCTCTGAGAAAATGATGATGATTATTATTTGTGAGTGTAGCTGACATACAATGTTTACATTAGTTTCAGGTGTACAACTTAGTGATTTGACAAGTTTATATATTATGAATGCTCACCACCAGTGTAGCCACCATCTGTCCCATTACATCACTAATACAGCATCATCAACTGTATTCCTTATGTTCTGCTTTTTATTCCCGTGACTTACTCCTTACATAACTGGAGGCCTGTATCTCTCTCTCCCCTTCTCCCATTTGCCCAACCTCCCACCTCCTCCCCTCTGGCAACCAGTTTGTTCTCTGTATTTATAGTTCTGCTTCTGCTTTTTGTTTGTTTATTCATTTTTAAAATTTATTTTTATTTATTTTTTTAAAGATCTATTTATTTATTTGACAGGGAGAGAGAGCACAAGCAGGAGGAGTGGCAGGCAGAGGGAGAGGGAGAAGCAGGCTCCCCGCTGAGCAGGGAGCCTGAGGTGGGACTTGATCCCAGGACCCTGGGATCATGACCTGAGCTGAAGGCAGACGCTTCACCAACTGAGCCACCCAGGTGTCCTTCATTTTATTTTTTTAGGTTCCATTTATGAGTGGAATCATATGGTATTTGTCTTTCTCAGTCTGACTTATTTTACTTAGCATAATACTCTCTAGGTCTATCCACATTGTCTCAAATGACATGATCTTATCATTTTTATGGCTATGTAATATTCTATAATATTGCAAATAGATAAAAAAAGGATGTGGAAAAATATATATACCACATCTTTTTTTTTATATCTATTTGCCTACTTATGGACACTTAGGTTACTGCCATGTCTTGGCTATTATAAGTAATGCTGCAATAAACATAGGGGTGCATATATCTTTTAAAATTTGTGTTTTCGTATTCTTTGGGTAAATATCCAGTAGTGGAATTACTGGATCAGATACTAATTCTATTTTTAATTTTTTGAGGAACGTCTATACTGTTTTCCACGGTGATTGTAACAATTTACATTTCCACCAACAGTGTACAAGTATTCCTTTTTCTCCACATCCTCACCAACACTTTTGTTTCTTGTCTTCTTGATTTTAGCCAATCTAACAGGTGTGTGGTGATATCTCATTGTGGGTTTGATTTGTATTTCCCTGCTGATGAGTGATGTTGAGCATCTTTTCATTTGTCTGTTGGCCATCTGTATGTCTTTTTTTTAATGTTTTATTTATTTATTCATGAGAGTCAGAGAGAGAGAGAGAGAGAGAGAGAGGCAGAGGCAGAGGGAGAAGCAGGTTCCCTGCCTAGCAGGGAGCCCGATGCGGGACTCGATCCCAGGACCCTGGGATCATGACCTGAGCCTAAGGCAGACGCTTAACCATCCCAGCCACCCAGGCGCCCCATCTGTATGTCTTCTTTGGAAAAATGTCTATTCAGCTTCTCTGCCCATTTTTTAATTGGGTTGTTTGCTTTTTTGGTGTGAGTTGTTGAAGTTCTTCATATATTTTGGATGTTAACCACTTATCAGATATACTGTTCGCAAATATCTCCTCCCATTCAGTAGGCTGTCTTTTTGTTTTCTTGATGGTTTCCTCTGCTGTGCAAAAGCTTTCAATTTCCTTTGCTGTGCAAAAGTTTATGTTTGCTTTCATTTCCTTGTCTTAGGAGACATATCAAGAAACATGTTGCTATGGCTAATGTCAGAGAAGCTACTGCCTGTGTTCTCTTCTAGGATTTTTATGTTTTCAGATCTCACATTATGTCTTTAATCCATTTGGAGTTTATTTTTGCGTATGGTGTTAGAAAGTAGTTCAGTTTCATTCTTTTACATGTAGCTGTCCACTTTTTCCAGCATCATTTATTGAAAAGACTCTTTTCCCCATTGCGTATTCTAGCCTCCTTTGTCATAGATTAATTGGCCACATAAATGTGGATTTATTTCTAAGGTCTCTATTCTGATCCACTGATCATTGTGTATATATATATATTTTAAGATTTTATTTATTTGAGAGAGAGAATGAGATAGAGAGCATGAGAAGGGGGAGGGTCAGAGAGAGAAGCAGACTCCCTGCTGAGCAGGGACCCCAATGTGGGGCTCAATCCCCGGACTCCAGGATCATGACCTGAGCCGAAGGCAGTCACTTAACCAGTGTATATATTTTTTTTGTGCCAGTTGCCATACTGTTTTGACTACTACAGCTTTGTAATATATCTTGAAATCTGGAATTGTGATACCTCCAGTTTTGTTCTTCTTTCTCAGAATTGCTTTGGCTATGTGAGGTCTTCTTTGGTTCCATGCCAATTTTAGTATTATTTGTTCCAGTTCTGTGAAAAATGCTATTGGTATTTTGATAAGGATTGCATTGAATCTGTAGATCACTTTGTGCATATGGACATTTTGACAATATTAATTCTTCCAATCCATGAACATGGGGGGGTATCTTTCCATTTGTTTGTGTCATCTTCAGTTTCCTTCATCAGTGTTTTATAGTTTTCAGAGTACAGGTCTTTCACTCCCTTGGTTAAGTTTATCCCTCAGTATTTTCTTCTTTTTGGTGCAATAGTAAATGGTATTATTTATTTTATTTTATTTTTAAGAAAGATTTTATTTATTTGTTTATTTGAGAGAGAGAGAAAGCACAGGCAAGTGGGGTAAGGGGCAGAGGGAGAGAGAGAATCTCAAGCAGACTCTGTGCTGAGTGTGGAGCCCAAAGTGGGGCTCAATCTCACAATTCTGAGATCATGACCTGAGCAGAAATCAAGAGTCGGACCCTGAACTGACTGAGCCACCTAGGTGTCCCATAAATGGTATTACTTTTTAAATGTCTTGTTCTGTGACTTCGTTGTTAGTGAAAATGTTATTTATTGACAATGACAAGATGTCTCACTTGGGAAAATCTGTAATTGTCATTTAACCTATATGCATTGAGTAGGAAAATCCTTATTTTCACAAGGAAAGAAAGTGTCCATTAGCCATGTTGTTAAGTCTTGCTCATATGAAAAAATAATATAATCTGACTCATACATTTTGGATGCATTAAAGAATAAAAAATATATAAAAAGAAAATAATAACTATAATAATATATATTATAGTTATATATATAACATATATATAACTAAAATAATAATAAATAAGAAACTACAGGCATTTATAGGATCTGTAGAAGCACAGGAGTCTCTAAGGATAAAACAAAGGAAGAAATCACAAAAGGAAATGTTACACTTGAGTACATAAAAATGACAATCTTTTGCAAAAAAGGCCACCTGAAACAAAATTAAAAGACTACAAACTCAGAAATGTTTTTGTGACAAATATAGTAAACAATGTGTAGTACACAAAACTTAAAAGGTTGCTTACAAACTAATAAAAAAAAGATGGAATTTTAATAGAAAAATAGCCAGAGTGCCAGTGGAAAATTCACACACACTGGCAAGAGAAGGAAATATATAATCAGTAAATATATATGAAAATTATTCAGTGTCACAAATTGTAAAAATACATTTAAACATACTAATAAGATAGCATTTTTCTCTATCGCCAAAATGGTAAATATCTAAAGTATTATTAAATCTAGAATGATGTTAAATAAATACTCAAACAGCTGGAAACAACTGATATAAAACTGTTGGAGGGAATGTGTGCACTATTCATCAAAAACCAAAAATACACATACAGTGCTACCCAATGATTTCAATTCTAGAAAAGCATAGAAAATTAAAAGTAGAAGTGTGAACAGATTATATACCAAAGGCAATCATTACAGAATTATTTATAACATCAAATATTTGAGAAACAATGCCTAACATCCGATAGTAAATTATGTATCTCCAAAGTGTAGATGTTATTAGACAATTATTAAAGCTGTGTTGTCAGAGACTTCATTGACTTGAGAAAATATTCATGTTGTTAAGGAAAAAAGAGAAGCAGGTTACAAATTATAGTTCTAGTTTTATAGTACACAGGCAGTTAAAAGACCATGAAGAAAATTCTTCAAGATACCATTAATGGTGTCATGTCTCATTGGTGGGATCCCTAGTTGTTTTTTTTTTTTTAAAGATTTTATTTATTTATTTGAGAGAGAGAGAGAGAGAATGAGAGATAGAGAGCACGAGAGGGAAGGGGGTCAGAGGGAGAAGCAGACTCCCTGCTGAGCAGGGAGCCCGATGCGGGACTTGATCCCGGGACTCCAGGATCATGACCTGAGCCGAAGGCAGTCGCTTAACCAACTGAGCCACCCAGGCGCCCCTGGTGGGATCCCTAGTAATTTTTACATTCTTCCTGATACTTTTAAGTATTTTCCCAAATTTTTACAATAAACATACATTACTATAATAATCAGAACGAGAGAGAGAGAGAAACTTTCACATTCCATGTGGAAATGTTACTAAAGATAGAGACACAGATAAATTCAGGTCAATTTATGAGTCGGCCAGGTACATTTCTCTTATCAGAAACTGGAGTACTTCTTTTGAAAAACAGGAGAATTCACATAATCACGGAATTATAGAGCAAGAAGGGACCTTTGAGATCCCCACAATTGAGGAAGGCATTGCGCCCATTTTGTTCACCAGTTGGTGCCAACTACCCAGTTCAGTATATTTGCGATGAAAGAAAATATGAAGACTACCCCAGTAAATTGTACATATAGAAAATCTGCTTCCTCCAGAAACAAAAGGGCTTTCTTGCCCAAGGTTACACGTTTTCCCCCATGAAATGACACCAATAGTAACAGTACTTGTGGTTACTACTACTACCAACACCTATTGCATCTACCGCTTGCCAGGCACTCCCCTAGGGGCTTTGCGTGCATCAATTAATTTAACCCTCATAACAACCCTATAGGGTAGGTATTGTTACTATTTTCTTTAAAGAGGTGAGGAAACTGAGTCACCAACTGCATCGATATTTCATTCCCCTTTCCTCCCTGCCATTTTAGGCAGATCCGAGGATCACCCCAAAATTCGATCTGACGCTAGCTAGCTTGGATCCTCACCAAGGGCCGTTCCTAGGGCGCGTCGGTGAGTGTGTGTGATGCGGTGAGTAGAGAGATTTTAAAGACCCGCCGCCGGATAAACAATATCCCAATGTCCTGGGTTTTACTCTGGCTTCGCGCCTGGAGCGCCCCTCCTGGCCGGCCACGGGGACCGGGGGATACCGCGGGGGGCCGCCGCGTCTCTCGCCCTCCGCGGCGCCGCGACGCTCGGGCCCCGCCGCGGTGCAACCCCTCCGGACCCGCTGGGCCGGCCCGCCGCCCCCGCCCGCACCACCTGCGCCCGGGCTCCCGCGTCTCCGCCCCGCGTCCCGCCCCCGCGCCGCGCCCGCGCCCCGCGGTCCCTCCCTCCGGCGTGACGGGAGCACCGGCGCCGGCTGCCCGGCTCCGAGCGCAGCCGAGCTGTCAGCGGGCGGACGGGCAGGGGGCGAGCGAGCGGCGAGCCGAGCGCACCCCACCCGGGGAGGCTGCCTTGCTGCCGGCCGGCCGACCGCAGCGGGACGGAGATGCGGCTCCTCGCCCCGGGGCCGGCGCGGGGGAGGGGCCGGGGGCGGCGGGCGGGGGCTCCTCGCTGCGGGCTCTCGCCGCCCTGGAGCCCCGCCTGGATTTGCTGCTGGGCGCTCGCCGGCTGCCGGGCGGCCTGGGCTGGGGACCTGCCCTCCTCCTCCTCCTCCTCCTCCTCCGGCCGCCCGCTTCCTCCTTGCCTGGAGGTGAGCCGCACCTGGTCCTTTACCTGGAGTTTGCGGGGGAGGGAGAGGAGGGAGCGGGAGGTGAGGGGCGAGGCGGGTGCCCGTTTGTTCCTCCCTGCCGTCGCCTCTTGCCTTCCTTGGCGGACCGGGGCTTCCGTGTGTTGCAGGGATGAAGTTGCCCGCCCCGGGAGGCTGGCCGAGAGAGAGGGTGTGTGGCTTTGCTGTCTTTTGGGGGATGCTTTTCTGTTCGCGCTCTTGTTTTGAGGGCTCTGAAGGACTTTGCGGCGCCCTCTTCTGAGTGCCAGGCTCGAGGACTTGGGCCTTGGCAGAGATTTCAGCAAGTGGGATGGCGGGGAGACTGGGGAAGCCCCGCTGGTGGATGTGGAGACCCATCTCTTCACAGCTCTTCTAGAGAGCCAGATATTGCCACAGGAGGGTTTCCCCGCTTCCCGGCCCCCCTATGTCCCTCCTCCCCGTGTCTCCACTCCCTTCTCTTCCCCTAGACCCTGTAGGGGTCTCTACAAACCCCTTCTTCCCACTCGCCCCCACTCAGCTTCCTGATAAGGCCCTGGGGACTTGCTAAGCCAGTGTGTGGTAACACTTGGCATCCTTCTGGCAAAATACGGATATGAATTAGGGAGAATAAAAGAGTGTGTACTTAGGGAAGAGGCGGGTTGGTGATCTAGAAAATTAGAAAAGACAGAGTGAATATGCTCCTTTTGGGAGGTGTTCATCTGGCTGAAGCATCGCCACTGTTTATTTTGTACTTAGTGATTATTGTTGACTTATGGCCAAAAAGAAGAAATTATGGGTGATGACATTTTCTCCTGCTTTTAGGGGAACTGGATTTAATTTACAGGGGGTGTCATTGGCACTTGTAGTGGGTGTTTATCTTTCCTTTTAGTGTTCCAGAAAGTGCAGCCTCTTAATGAAAATCAATGAGGGGAAGGAAGCAACATTTCTGACCTACTTTGAGTGATTATGTTCAGGATATGGGGAGTGGATACTGTTTTTAGGAAGATGGCTAGGAATCAGGGTGATGGGTCATTTTAATTTTTGTAGCAAAAACAGGTTAGCCAGTAGCCCCTCTGAGAAGAAAGGCCAGACCCTGTTCCTTTGTGTGTGATGCTGTAACTTTTGAATTTTACCCAGACTTAAATTATAGAGGATGGGTGCTCTGGACATCGTCCATCATCCTTGGATTTTCATCTTCCTCTCTCATAGTACAAGTCCCAGGACAGACTGAAATGAGAGAGAAACAGATCAAAGGCATATGTGGGAGCACATGAGAGTGTTGCAATTGGGGAAATCAGGGCAAGCTCTCAAGAAACAGCTGTGTTTAACTTCAGATTTTATCAATATAATTCGTAGTTTAATCTGTGTTCTCCAGCTTTACCTATCACCTGGGAATGATCCGTTCTTCCAGATTTCCACAGAAAGCTGCTTCTTGGACATCAGCTGTTGTAACAGGACAAACCTAATGCCTTGCCTCCAGCCCGCAGCCTCCGTATGCACAACATACTTCTTTTTCTGAAAGGAAATGTCTTAAGCTTTTTTAACACTAATTCTTAGTAATGAAGAATCTCCTTGAAACATCAGGGTGAAATTTGGGGCCAGTGGACTGATGTGGTCACTGCAACTAGACTGATCATTTGGATGATCACATGCACCACGGATTTACACCTAGAAAGAACAGAGTAAGAGCCTGCAGCCTAACAAAGAAATAGTGAAATGAGAGGCAGGAAGATGACAGAAAGTTCAGGAAGACTCTCTTCAGTTAATCCCAGCTGTTGCACTGACTTTAGAAATTGCATGTGACTCAGTGCCTTGAGGTCTCCTTTGAATTTCCCCCCCAAAAGTAGGAATACGTGACTTATATAGAGGGATTATATTGAGCTTGCCCGTGGCTGGTTGTGTTTTTAGAAATGGTGATGGATGGATGCATTGATATTCTTCCTGATGACTGACAACATTTGTTAGATGACTGACTGAAAGTTAGAGGTTCTTTTGGAAATAGGAGAGGCCAAGCAGTCTCATAGGGGCTGAATCCGCTCCTGGGCACCTGGTCTAACTAGCTGAGACAGTTTTCTAGAATTGATCATTGTTTCTCTCTGACACTGTTTTTGAGAGGAAAGGGGGAAGAGCAGGTGTTTTCCAGGCTCTGAGGGTAAGGGTCTGTTTGTGCTGGGAGGAAGGGAGGAGGCGTCCTCTGAGGTGGAGCTGTGGAATTGTAGTCCAACTCCTATGGACAAAGAAATAAAATAACTGTTTTGTGTGTTCACTCTTACCTGTTTATCCCTTTCCACTATTGAGTAATAGAGAAGGAGGTGAATGCTGCACACCAGAACACGGCTATGTGCTTGGGGAGCAGAGAGGGTACAATGAAGGTCAGAGGCTAGAAACTAAGGCCAGCTCTTAATATATGAGAGAATGTTGAAAAGGATGGGAAAGTCTGTGATTCTAAACCTCATTTCCTCCCAGTAGTTTGAGTTTTACCTTCATTGACCAGTATTTTTATAAAAGTAGACATGATTACATTACGTAGACTTTCATTTTCCTTGCTTGCTCCTTAGAAGAAAGCTAGAGAAGGAAAAAGAGAGGCACAGAACATTGGCCTGGGAGTAATCAAGTTATAATTGCTGAAGTTTGGAAAAAACCCTTCACAAAGACAATCGGGTTATGGGTAAAGTTTCACTTAGATTTTCGCAGAGAATGAGACTCTGGGGTGAAACTCATGAAGTACGGCTTCCTTTGTCAAGTCATTGGATTATGGAGCTGAAAAGGGGAGAAAAATGATTACTTTGGAATGAAAGCTCAGCTGGTGATCAGATCAGCAGGGTAGAAGCACGAGCACAAACAGGAAGGCTGTAGTTTGGGAGACAGAAATAAAAAAGTAAAGTCAGTGTGTCCGAGAGGAAGGACAGGAGGATGTGACTTTGGTAAATGGTGTTGAAGGAAAAAAAAAATATGAAGACTCGACGTCAGAAAGTGCAGAATTAATTTTTCAGGCTTATGCGTAGGGAAACATAGGAAGGATAAGCATCCTCTGGGTTTCTTGGCACCAGTTTTTTGCTTGTAAAATGACAGTAATAAAAACTACCTATTTCTGTTGTGAGGATGAGATTAATATACATTAAAGGAAAACAATCTATGTAAATGTGAGAGTTGATTATTGCTGGATTAGTAGGCCTGGATCCTGATATTTCAGGAAGGGTCTACAGGGAGATTTCAGAGGCTCAGAGGATAGACTTATCCAATAATGGAATTGGACTGGAATTTTTGCCTCATTGAATAATAAGACTTAATGGCACTGTCAGAGGAAAAAAAATGATAAAGGCCAACAGATGATTCAGAGGTGGAGTAAGGTATTAGAACATAGAGTGCATGAGAGTAAAAAGAACAGAACTAAGTGGATTATGTATGCATTATTTAAATTTGGACCTTGATTTTTAGTTCATTCCTCTAAAATCCTGCATAATACGATTTTCTACCGGTCTTTGAATCTTGAGAATGATGCCTTTTTGCCAACAGTTTTTATTCCACAGGCATTTATTGAGCTTATACTAGGTGCTGGGTGACATGTCAGATGATGTGAAATTACAAATTAAAAAAATAAAATTTAATCGGGTAAGGATGAGACAGAAATGTAAACAATTGCCACGAAGTGATTTGGGACCATGAGAGAAGAAAGGGAGAGGTCACATGCCGTGGGAAAAGTCAGAAAAGGCCCTATCAAGGAAGTGAGTGGGACCGGAAAGATGAGGCAAAATTTGCCAAGCAGACAAAGGTCAGATGTGTGTGTGGGGTAGGAGGACATTTCCAGGGTGGAACGCAGACTGAGAAAGGGCAGAAAGACAAAGCTGCATTGTGTTGTAATAGGTTGTAGCTGGGACACAGCCTGCCGTGGGGAGCTTAATGAGAGATGAGTCTAACGGGCAAGCAGAAGAAGGTGGATCGTAGGGGGCCGTGTGTCATGCTAAGAAGCTGGTCTTCATTTGGTAGATGTTGGGGAGAAACAGAAAGATGTAAACAACAGGAGCAACACGATATGCTTTAGTTTGGCCACGGTATGGAATCCCTATTAGTGGGGGCGGAAACAGAAAGAGGTGAGACCTGCTAGGAGCAATTGCAGTAGTCCAGGTAAAGGATGACGGACCTCGATTAAGGAGCGGCAATGAAGATGGCAAAGGGGGCATGCTCACAGAAGGTCGAATTGCTGGGAAGTGAATGTGGAGGGTAAGGAAATGAAGGATCTTGGACTGAAGAGGAGATGGTGCATCTGACCTCTGTGACAAAGAGAAGATGAGGAGCTTGGTTCTGGGGAGGTTGACTTGAAGTAGAGTTTGTCAGGAGGGAGTTGGGTATCAGGCCGTGTCGTTTAGGGCCTGGTATGTGCTGACATGGGAATCACTTGAATGAAAGGCATGGTTGGAACTGCTTTATTGGATGCAGTCACCCAGGGAGTGGGAACAGAGAAGACACAAGGTTAAGACGGGTTTTACCAACATTAAGGTGGCAGAAATGGAGATGTCCACAAAGGAGACATATAGAGTAAGGGAAATGGACAGCACAGACTGTGAGGAACGTGAGAAAAGCCTTTGAAGGAAAGAAAAGGGTGGTTGTGGTGTCATTTGGCCAAAGAAACTCGAATACGATGAGGACCGAAAAGAGAAGATTGAATCTGACCATTGGGTTGCTGGTACTCAATGGCAGAGTGGTTTCTCTGGAATGGTGGGGATGGCTTGAGTATTAACTGGGAGGTAAGGTGGGGGGGTGGTGGCGAGGGAGGAAGGGAGGTGATAGAGGAGAATTTTATTATATAGCCTTTGTAGATTGGGTAAGAGATTAGGTCTTTCAAGTCCACGTCCATCAGAAGAGTTGCACATGGCCGTATCTTTTTCAGATTTGGAGGACAATGGTTGAGAAATATACTTTCAGCAGACAGTCTCTGAAGGTCATGGGCTGTGGGGGAGGGTGTCAGAGATTCTAAAGTCACACTGTTTTGAAAGGGGTTAGGACTCAGCCTTTGTTTTCAAGCAGTTAAGGTAATTAATCTTGCCTGTGAAGCTTGTGGAGGTGATTTTCCCTTTCAAGTTCTTAAGCTCAGAACCATTTCTCGTGTTTTAGGCAAATGTGAACAAGTATTCACACCATCAATATTTACAATGTAAAACTAAGAGTTGACAGTTCTGTGAAGTGTCATATTTTAGCACAAGGGATGGAAATAGCAGAGCATAGTATATAGAGTGGCACATTTTCCTATCATAGTGTATTCTTCGGAAGTGTCTTGGATCTTATAATAATTCCTTATTGTCAGAAAACATCAGTCAAATTTTGGTTGCCTTTTCCTTCTCCCTGAAGAAACCATGGATAATTCTTGTCCCTTTTTACATTTCGTAGTCTAAGTTATGTGTACTATTTCAGTATTAAACCCATGTTTATTGTGTACTTAAGTACCAGGTACTAGCGGTAGAACAGTGAACAAAACATGTGGCTGTGCCCACGTTGAGCTTTCTCATCTCATGAGGGCAGAATCAAAACGCCACCCACCATGTAAGCATGTTTGCCGTAGTGGTATGATGGAAAATCGCTGTGTGCAGTGGGAGTATATGGCCATTCTAGTCTGGGGTTGGGGGGATTCCCAAGGAAAAGATGTTCAAGCTAAGACCTAATGGATCCATAGGAGTTTGTTGGATGAAGGTTGTGCCTGGTGGTGATAACATCTCAGACAAAGGAAACCTCCTGGCGGGGATCAGTTTCTGTATCCTCCTTTAACTCCTCAAGCCTTTAACTGCTAAAGACAAAGGATCTTTTCTCAGAATTCTAGTCACAGGCTGTTGTTTACTCTCGGGCATGCATATGCCATTCTACAAATGTTTTGCACACGCAGGACTGCCCTGTAAGGATGGGTGAGTTGTGCACTGTAGAAGGGCACCCAGCAGTGGGAGCAGTTAAAAGCTAGAATCCATCCAGTGTGTGTGTGGCCAGCCAGCTATCCTGGCACAGGTCTGTGTCCATCTGCAGGAAGGAGTACCTTCTCCCACTTTATAGATCCAAAGGGGTAGCATTTTCTGAGTCCTGTCCAAATGCTTTACCAGAGGCTCTGAACACCCTCCCCTTCTCCCTCCAAGTACATGCTCATTGAGTGGAGGATTTCATCGTCTTACTCAGCAAACAGTGATTAGATATCTTTATGTTTAAGACACTTTAGGGGTTTTTTTAAAGATAAGTAGGATGTAGGTCCTCTTTTCTGGCAGCCCTAATCACTGCCTTCAAAATAAAGTAGTGTGGGTGGCCTCCACTTTTTCCATTATAAAAAGAAATCTTTATAGTACATTTAATCTTAATTGACATTTTCTCTCAGTTATACCAGATTTAAGACTCTGCAATAAAAACTCAGTGATCAGAACATATTGAAGTTTACTCTTCAACTCAGTTTATAGCTCTGGAGTTCAGGATACTATTTATTGCTTATTCAGATCTTTACTTTTGAAGTTTTTTTCTCTAGGTCAGTGGTTCTCAAAGTGTGATCCTAGGACTAGCAGTGTTAACATTACCTGGGAACAGGTATCTGGGTGGCTCATTCGGTTAAGCATCTGCCTTTGGCTCAGGTCATGATCCCAGGGTCCTGGGATCCAGCCCTGCCTCAGGCTCCCTGCTTCTCCCTCTCCCTCTGCCACTCCCCCTGCTTGTGCTTGCTTGCTCCCCCCCTCTCTCTGTCAAATAAGTAAAAAAGAATCTCAGAAAAAAAAAATTCCCTGGGAACTTGTTAGAAATGCATGTTCTTGGGCTTTGCACAGCAGTCTGTGTTATAGCCATCTCCCCAGGGGATTATGTTGTACCCCGATGTAGGAGAACCACGTCCTAGGTATAAGGTGAGGAATACAGTTTAGTTGCTTGAAACCCAGGGACCTGTTTCATTGTTAAAGTTCCTTCAGCTGTAACTCAAGCTGACTTGCTGTTTCTTCAGGGCATCTTAGAAACTCCTACAGTAATCACATCAAATGGAGCCCGAGCTCCTCCCATTACCATGAAGTGTATCAGCAAGCATTTCTCTGTTATCTTCTATACACCAGGTACTAGGCAGGATTCAGCTAATAATACAGGATGCAGAGGACATCGTCATCCCTCTCTAGGAGCCTAAGGTCTGAGGGAAGAAAGAAGCAGCCGCTCCTGGAAATTACCGAGTGTTTCTCCCTGAAATAGACATTGGAAGAGAAAAACATGGTAATATTAAGAAAGTATGGTCAGCCTTCTTGGTAAATGTTTGCCAATGTTTGCTAGTTACGGGGAGGAGATTGTTGTGTATATTTTACTCCAACTGCAAGTGTCTTCTTGTTATAGTAGACAAAGTATCAAAGGTGATCAAGGAATTTATTCACATCTGGGCTCTGCCACTGTGTTACCTTGACCTTGTGCAAATCAACCTCTTTGAATCTTTCTTTGTCTGAAAATGGAGACAGTGACTCCTGCCTTATCCACGTTAGAGTTACTGGGAGAATCTAATGCATTTGGAGATGCTTTGTAAATTTTAATGCAGAGCCAGGTAGTAGTTACTATGCTTGTCTAAGTTAAGAACAGTGTTTCTGAGAGTATGGATTGAAGTGGAAAGGGCTGGGACGCGGAAAGGAAATTTGTTTACTTATGAAAGTATCTTATAGGAGTATTTTTTCCTAATTACGCAAGTTGTGCATAGTGAAAATTTTAGAAAATAAAAGAAAGTATTAAAAAAGTCAGCTCTGGTCTTCCTCTTGGGGAATATCTGGAATTAATGTCTTAGCTCATTTTCTACTTACCCATTTTCTTTTTCAAAACCACAAGTGAGCCCAGAGTATATATCTTTTCCTCTCTTGTTGTAACCATTTCCCAATGACACTGACACTTCTTTGTAAGTATTTCCGTAATAGTTATAAAATATTTTAATATGTAATATATTGCAAAATAGTGCATCATTTGAATGTCTGCCACTGTTCACTTATGAGTCATTTACTTCACCATTTCACTGAAAATGCTCTCTTCAAGGTCAACAGTGACCTCTTCACTAAACCCAGCCCTTATTCCTCCTAAAACCTGCCTGGTTAGAGGCCCTGGACTTGATTGCTCTTGTCACTGACGAAACTTGTACTTGGCTTCCGGCGCACCTCACTCCCTTGGCTTTTCTCTTCACTGTGATTCTTCTCAGTTCCTGGTTCTGTCTCATCTCCCTGACTTCTTTACATTGGGGCTTCCCTGCCCTTCCTCCTCGGTCCACCTATCTTTTTTGTCATCCTCCCACTCTTGGTGATTTTATCCAGTTTCTCGGCTTTAAATCCCATCTACATGTGGACAGCTCTCAGGTTGACATCTTTGGCGCGGAGCTTTCCCTGGATTCCCAGCAAGCACAGCCTCTGTGTCTCCACGTGGAGAGTTACCTCAAATCTGACACGTCTGAAGCTCAGCTCCTGACATTGCCCCAAACTTACCCCTTCCCCATTTCCTTTAATGACAATTCCTTCCTTCCTTTGCTCAGGCCTATAAAACTTTCGAGTCTCCACAGACTTCTTTTTCTCTCACGTCCTATATCCAGTCTGTCAGCAACCCCTCTTGTCTCTGCTTCAAGACACTGCCAGAAATTTTCACCTTCTGGGCCACACCACCATCTTCTCTTGCCTGGATTATAACTTCCCATCTACGTCTCCTTTAGTTTGTTCCCAACAGAGCAGTAGGAGATCACCTAAAACCTAAGTCCTAAACAGTGTCATTCTGCTGCTCAAAGTTCTCGTAAAGGCTTCAGTCCCAGCCCAAGCTCTGATGGTGGCTTCCAATACCATCCAGCCTCCAGTAAGTCTCTGATGAGGCTTATTAAAGCCTGTCTCTTACTACTACTCTCTCCATTCTTCGCTCAGCTTCAGCCTCCCCAGTCTCCCTGCTCTTTGTGGAATATGTTGTGTGAGTTCCTTTCTCAGGAGCTGCTGCTTTGCTCCGCTTGGACCTTCCTTCACTCAGGTGTTTGCTTGGCTTTCTCCCTCATGTGCTTCTGGTTTCTGCTCCGCTGTCATTTTCTCAGTAAGGCCTTCTCTGGGCACCTCTTGCGAATAGCACCCTCCTTCTTTCCATCCTCATTTCCTGCTTTTATTTATCTCCGTAGCACTTTTTAGCATCCATTATGTAATGTATATATTCTAGTTATTTGTTTTGTTTTGTTTTTATGACTCCCTCTCAATAAATTGCAAGCTCCATAAAGACAGGCCAATATCTTCCTCCCTCCCTTTTTCTTTCTCTATTTCAAAATAGGCTACTTTTCCCCTGGCACCTCAAACAGTGCTTGACACAGTAAATGCTTAATAAATATTTGTTGAATGAATGAGTAAATTTAATTTTGGGCCCTGAGGTTTTTAATTGTAATTTAAAAATGTTATAATTTCATAAGCCATGCCTGAATTTCTTATTATTGAAGCTAGATTACTTGTGGTAGAAATCTTAGGTGGAAGGACATGAACTATATCTTGGCCAACAGTGAAAATTGTTACTGTTACTAACTTGATGGTGGAAAATGCTGTCTCACTGATGCAATTTACATTTCTTTAATCGCTACTGAGGGTCAGTATTTTTCATATCACTTAGCTTTTTATATTTCACTTTTTAGGGAATTTTCTGTTTGGGTGTTTTCACTTAATATTTTTCTTCTTTTTTTTTTTAAAGATTTTATTTATTTTTTGACAAAGACACAGCGAGAGAGGGAACACAAGCAGAGGGAGTGGGAGAGGGAGAAGCAGGCTTCCCGCTGAGCAGGGAGCCCGATGCAGGGCTTGATCCCAGGACCCTGGAACCATGACCTGAGTCGAAGGCAGACGCTTAACGACTGAGCCACCCAGGAGCCCCTCACTTAATATTTTTCTTACATATATGAGCTCTTCATTGTAGTAAGGATAACATTCAATATACATTGAAAATATTTTTCCCTTGATTTTTTTTCCCTGTCTACATGTTTTGAGATAATACCCAGAGAAAGCCAATAATTATTAACACCATAAAAATGTATATGGAATTACTTCCCTTAACATAATCAAATAGGAATACATTTAATTAAAAAAAAAGACTGATGCTTGGCACATAGTACCTTATTAAATTCCTACAGTAAATGGAAGTCTATCATGTGTTTGGCTGACAAAAGTACTGAAGCAGCTGCAAAGTGACTAAGAATTCTTGGGCTTGGATTGACAGTCTTTTGCTCTGAGATTCTGTTTTTGAAATTTCAAGACTGCCCTACTTCATTCTCTGTTACTCATTTTCAGTGGCCATTCACATGTTTGTCTGTTCACCTAGTATTTAATGAGTTCGTATCGTCTGTTTCTCTCACGGGAAAACTAATACTACCTCAGTCTATGATTATACTACAGACGGGCTAAGTGCTGTGTGGGAGTCACGCGCAGGGTTAAACAGAAGCACAGAGAAGGGGCAACTAAGTCAGATTAAGGAGCCCTGCCTCAGAGAAAGTCTGTTTGAGCTGAGTTTTGAAAGATTTCCAGAAGTGCGTTCTGGGACGCACAGAGGCCAGCGCATCTTAGTCAAAGCAAACAGGCTACGTAATGGCCCTGGAGGGATGAACTCCTGTGAGCATGTCCAGGGCTAGAGTGAAGGCACATGGGTAGGGGTGGCAAGAGATGAGGGGGCTGTGAGGAAGGCAGGAAAGCTGTGGGGAGCCACTGATGTCAGATGGGAAGGATTATTCTGTTGGTGAATGGAGGATGATAAAAGAGGGATCTTAATGGAGGCCAGAAGATCAGTTAGGGGACTGGTGCCTCTCCCAGGGGGAGAAAAAACAGAGCTAAGCAACTGACTGAGTGGAGGGGGAGGGTGGTGCTGGATGGTACATTGTAGTCTCTGGTGACCGCTAGGTTTTCTGCTCAGGCTCCTGGGTGGATCATCAGCCTTTCATTGAGATTGAATGCTCATGAGGAGGAGGAGGAGGCCGGTGGCTGGAAGAAAGAGAATGAGTTCGTTATTGGCATCATGAGTTTAAAGTGCCCCAGGGATAGCCGCATAGTGCTCTCCCGGAGACAGCTGCGTGTCTGAGAGCAACAGGCGGGGGGTGGGGGGGGGGGGGGCCCTGGGTGGCTCAGTGGGTTAAGTGTCCAACTCTTGATTTCAGCTCAGGTCATGATCTCAGGGTCGGGCGAGCTCTGCACTCAGCGGGGAGTCTGCTTGGGACTCTCTCTCTTCCTCCTCCCCCACTCTCTCTCAAATACAGAAATCTTAAAAAAAAAAAAAAAGGCCAGCAGAGTGAGAAATAATTGAGAATGAGCCCGAGAGGGCACAGCCCGCAGAGTGATTGCACAGAAGCTGGCTGAGGGTTAGCTGACTGGTAAATCTGAAGAATGAGAGAGATGTGGCATTTCTTGATGTCCAGTAAGGCATTTGAAATGTTTATCTTTGTAGGGCAAGAAGCGGCAGTATATGCTGAATGATGGTATAACTAGCAGATTGTTGACTGTTTGAACAAATGTACCCTGAGGTTATTAATTTAAGGAATTGATGCTAATTGGGAGGAAGGTCTTCAGTGTAATGCTCTAGTCCCCCCACATTCACAAGAGATACATTCCAGGATGCGCAGTGGGTGCCTGAAATCCTGGACAGTACTGAACCCTGTATATACTATGTTTTTTCCTATACATACACTCCCGTGACAAAGTTTAAGTTAAAAATTAGGCTCAGCCTGGGTGGCTCAGTCGTTAAGCGTCTGCCTTCAGCTCAGGCCATGGTCCCAGGGTCTGGGGATCGAGCCCCACATCGGGCTCCCTGCTTAGCGGGAAGCTTGCCTCTCCCTCTCCCACTCCCCCTGCTTGTGTTCCCTCTCTCGCTGTGTCTCTGTCAAATAAATCTTTAAAAAAAATAAAAATTAGGCTCAGTAAGAGATTAACAACAACAATAATAAAATGTAACAACTGTAACAATATACTATAGCAAAAGTTATGTGAATGTGGTCTCTCTGAATATCTTACTGTACTTACTCTCCTTCTTGTGATAATGTAAGAGGATAAAATGCCTGCGTGATCAGGTGAAGTGAGGTGAATGAAGTAGCATTTGGCTACTTTTGACCTTCGGACTATACATCAGGAGGGGGATTGTCTGCTTTTGGACATGGCAGAACCACGGATGGAGGGGCCTCCTGTACCTTTAGTGTTAGTATGTAATCTCTGAGCTGTTGTTGTTTCACTATTTAATTGATGTTTTGGTTTTGGGAAGGCTTAACCAAATTTCGTAAAGTCAGAAAGCTGGGAAAGATGCCTAATGACTTGGAAAGCAGAATTGGGATTTAAGATGATTTGAAAGGCTAAAATAATGGGCAAACATAATTGTTAAATGTAGACTGTTCTTTTTGGTTCTGAAATTTAGATGTTCAAGCATAGGATGAGGAAGTCTGGCTTACAAGTGCTTTTGAAACAACAGATATCACATGGCTGCTAAAAGCAACGATGGGGTATGCGTCTTAGGCTTTATTAATATGAGCACAGTGCTTGACTCATAGAAGGTAGACATTTAATTTAGGTTAGTGATTCAACTGAAGTGTAATATTTGAAGAGGGATATTGACATCTGGACACGTTGACTTGATGTGCCAATTAGGAAATGAACTAATATTTTTTTTTTAAAGATTTTATTTATTTGACAGAGAGAGACACAGCAAGAGAGAGAACACAAGCAGGGGGAGTGGGAGAGGGAGAAGCAGGCTTCCCGCGGAGCAGGGAGCCTGATGTGGGACTGGATTTCAGGACCCTGGGATCATGACCTGAGCCGAAGGCAGATGCTTAACCGACTGAGCCACCCAGGCGCCCCTAGGAAATGAACTATTTGGAAAGTATGTCCAAATACTTGAGGACTGACTGAAGGGATTGAGGATGGTTAGCTCTGAGGAGACTTAAAGGAATCATGATCGTGAGCTTCAGATGCATTATGTGCAGTCATGTGTAAGAGGCATTTATTTAGAGGATGAAATTAGGATTGGTGGGTAGTAGGCAGAAGAATGCAGAATTTAGTTCATCCAAGAAGGTGTTTTATTTCTTTTTATTTAAAAAAGTTTTATTTCGAGAAGGTGTTTTATATTTGTAGAGTCATGAACTGCTTCTTTGTACTTTGAAATTTTCAGGGTTCCTGTTTTGGACAGACTGATGGCCTAGGTCACATCTATGAGTTCTGGTTTGCTACACTGTGCCTATATTCCTATGGTGGATGTAAGGGGCAGTTCAATGATTGCTCAAGGTTACATACATTCCTATTGTAACAGGCAAGAAGATAAATATCCTTGGTGCTTCAGTTCTAGGACACATTCATTCTAATCTGTCATATTTAGCACTTTATTCTAAGATTGCAACAGTGTAAACACAAAACAATGCCTTTGGTGTTTAACAACACTCTCCTAAAATTGAGAGTGGAAAAAATTGGCCATTTGAAATTTAAGTTTGACGTTGACTTCTATTTGGTAATTCTTAGGCATATCAATAATGCATACTAGGAAGTAACTTGAGCCAAAATGACAGTAGATGCTTAAACATATCTGAGCTTGGTATGCTATGGAAGTGCTTCCCTATCTAAAGAGCAGATAAATATTAACACTATTTGCTCAATTTTGTTATGATTCCTTTTTTTACATTTGACCTTTCAAAAATTAAATGCAGTATGTGTGCATTCTAGAAAAATACTCATAATCCCGCCAAATAAACACACTACTCTTAAAACCATAGCATTTGTAATAGGAGTAATAAAAAGAACAATAGTCAAGTACAATTTTAGGGCTTTTTGTTTATTAATTGATTCATCTTCCAACCTCTAATGAGATTGGTCCTAATACTTCCAGCATGGTTGTATGACTAGTTGTGAGCCCCAGCTGTTGCCCCAGTACCCACACTGATAACAATCAGGCTACTCTGTCTCTATCACATATATCAGACATCTTTGCATATATTTCATTATGAATATACATGCATGTTTACAAAATGGGAATATTTGGCACAGTTTGGTAATTTTTTTTTTTCATTTAACAATATGCTGTGAAATTACCCCCTCAGTTTGACTCCTCTAGAATTTTATTCATGCTTAATGTAAGGTAAGCCTCTGACTTGATTTCCTGAATAACCAGTTTTCACACATAGTATTTTTGAACAATCTATAATTCATCCTTTCTCCATTGATTTGTTTTCTATACCATCTATTGTGTGGGTGGGTATATACTTCTTAATCTATTGTTTTATATATAATATGTGACATATGTATACTCAAAAATATTTGATTTCTTTTAGGCTATTTTCTGTACTGTTGATTTTTTTTTTTTTAAAGATTTTATTTATTCATTTGAGACACAGATACAGAGAGAGAGAGCATGAGCAGGGAGAGAGGCAGAGGGAGAGGGAGAAGCAGGCTCCTTGCTAAGCCAGGAGCCTGACGTGGGGCTCAATCCCAGGACCCTGGGATCATGACCTGAGCCGAAGGCAGATGCTTAACCATCTGAGCCACCCAGGCGCCCCTGTTGATTTTTTTTTTTTTAATCAAGATTGCACCCAGGGTTTTATAATATGATTTTATAAGATACTTGTTGCTTTTCTTTCAAAAATTTCTTAGCTGTTCTCACTTCATTTAGTCTTTAGGTTCAACTTCAGAATAATTTTGAGAAGTTTAAAAAACTCATTGGAATATTCTCTTGGATTCTGTTAAATCTCTTGTTATTTAGAAAAATTTGTCATCTTTATAGACTTACCTTCGCATTTGAAGACCTAGTTTGCTTTGGTTCTTGGAATATTCTGTACTTTTCACGAGCACTGACTTCGTATTCCTAAGTATTTGTTGTTATTATTTTTTCTGGCCAGCTTTCCCCTGCCATCTTTTAATTGAGTTTTCCCTGATAGGTTGAAAAGCCATTGGTTTTTGGAAATTAATTGTATATCTAGTCTCTTACACAGCGGTCTTGTTAATTCTAGTATTTTGTTACCTTCGATTTTCTCGATAACAAGTTCTACTTATTGAGTAGTTAAACGTGTGACGCCCTTTACTTACATTCACAGTAATCCGCACAGCTATCCCTCCCTCTGGCTTTAGAGTTGAGGAAACTGAAGCTCAAAGGCAAGGACTAACTTGAGAAACATGTCAAAGGTAGTGAGCCATAAGGCTGGGATACCTGCATCCCCAGAGACCTCGCTTTCCGCTGAACTTCACTGCCTCCCACTCTGCCTACACAGAACTGGTCTACACTTACCTCTCGCTACACCTACTTCTCTCAGCCTTTGTCCTGGATCATATGAAGTGCACCCAGCACCTCTTGATAATGTTTTTTGCCTTTAGTCAGTCGTTTTTAGATTCCTTTTTCTCAAGGCAGTACTCCCTTATGTGTTTTAGATCGCTATCTTCTGCTCCAGGGTAGATGTTAGTGTTGCACATTTTTTTTTTAACTTTAATTTAATTTTATGATGTTATGTTAATCACCATACATTACATCATTAGTTTTTGATGTAGTGGTTCCATGATTCATTGTTTGCGTATGACACCCAGTGCTCCATGCAGTATGTGCCCTCTTTAATACCCATCACCAGGCTAACCCATCCCCCCACCCCCTCCCCTCTAGAACCTTCAGTTTGTTTCTCAGAGTCCATTGTCTCTCATGGTTCGTCTCCCCCTCTGATTTCCCCCCCTTCATTTTTCCCTTTCTTCTCCTAATGTCCTCCATGCTATTCTTATGCTTCACAAATAAGTGAAATCATATGATAATTGACTTTCTCTGCTTGACTTATTTCACTTAGCATAATCTCCTCCAGTCCAGTCCATGTTGATGTAAAAGTTGGGTGTTCATCCTTTCTGATGGCTGAGTCATATTCTGTTGTATATATGGACCCCATCTTCTTTATCCATTCATCTGTTGAAGGGCGTCTCGGCTCTTTCCACAGTTTGGCTATTGCGGACACTGCTGCTATGAACACTGGGGTGCATACGGCCCTTCTTTTCACTACCTCTGTGTCTTTGGGGTAAATACCCAGTAGTGCAATTGCTGGGTCATAGGGTAGCTCTATTTTTAATTTTTTGAGGCACCTCCACACTGTTTTCTAAAGTGGCTGTACCAACTTGCATTCCCACCAACAGTGTAAGAGGGTCCCCTTTCTCCACAACCTCTCCAACATTTGTTGTTTCTTGCCTTGTCAGTTTTTTGCCATTCTAACTGGTGTAACGTGGTATCTCAATGTGGTTTTGATTTGAATTTCCCTGATGGCTAATGATGATGAACATTTTTTCACATGTTTTAACAAAAAGAGCTCTCTATCCTGCTGTGCTTCACCCCCACCCAGGTGCGTACGTGCCCGTACATTCTTCTCTTCTCTTGAGGATGCGGTGTCTGTGCTGAGTCCCTAGTCCAGTTTCTCTTGTCTGGCAAACTTTATTCCCCTGGTACGCTGATCAACTGAGGGGGGAACCTCAGTCTCTCTCTACTGGATTCTTGTGTGGAAAAATTTTTTAGAAGAATTTTTTTAAGAAGGAAGAAAGCAGAGCCGTCTGTGGTTCTTCCATAGTAAGCACACGTGATGGGCCCTGGACGTCAGGCATGTTCTGTCCCTGTCTTGACCTGTGCAGTTGTGGGAATAGAGAACGGAGAAGGAGAGCTAAGCGGGAGTGAGGGGAGGGGGTGGGGGTGGGGGGTGTTCTGATGACATTTTTTTTTTTTAAATGCATTTTTTTTAAAGATTTTATTTATTTATTTATTTGAGAGAGAGAATGAGAGATAGCACAAAAGGGAAGAGGGTCAGAGGGAGAAGCAGACGCCCCGCTGAGCAGGGAGCCCGATGTGAGACTCGATCCTGGGATTCCAGGACCATGACCTGAGCCGAAGGCAGTCGCTTAACCAACTGAGCCACCCAGGCTCCCCTGATGACATCTTAAAGCAGAAGCCTGTGAAACTTCAGATGTAAAAGGCCAAACTCTTTTGTTGGAAAAAACACTCTGTACCAAAGACAACTCAGAATTAAAACCAATGGGCAATAATTCTCTCATTTTATGGAAACTATTTTAATGTTTTTGTTCTCCATTCCCTCTTTATCTTTAAAGACTTACATTACAGTTCCGGGGGCCAGGCATTGTTCTAAGTGTTTGACACATAATAGCCCATTTAAAAGCAATCGTTTTATTAGTCCACTCCTTCTTATGTAAATTATACTGTTTTAAAGTGTTATTCAGATGTTTTATGGGAAGGCTACACAATTGCCTTAACCTCTTTTTTTTAAGTTTATTTGAAGATTAATCGAAGCACATTGAGCTGCATAGCTAGGGAGTATATAATTTGGTTGGTTTTGTTATATGTATACACTTATGAAACCATTACCATAATCAAGATAGCCATTTCTAATACCCCCAGAGATTTCCTGCTTCCCCTTTGTAATCCACCCCATCCTCCACCCTGTCCCTAGGCAGCCCCTGAGCAGCTTTCTGTCACTGTGGATTCACTTGAATTTTCTAGAATTTCATATAAATAGAATCCCATGTCAGGCGTGCGCGCGCTCACTCTCTCTCTCTCTCTCTCTCTCTCTCTCTCTCTCTCTGTCTTTTTTTTTTTGGCCTGGCTCTCTTCACTTAGCATAATGATTTTGAGATTGATCACATTGTGGTGTGCTCAATAGTTTGTTCCTTTGTTCCTTTTTATTGCTGAGTAGCATTCCATTGTATGGCTCTACCACATATGACTATCTATTTTTAACATACTATAGTTCTAATCATGGTACTTGATATGCTTAAGCTCCAGTATGATAATGTAATCTATGAATATCAAGAACTCATTAGCGAGCATTTCAAATAGGTTGTTTATAAAGTTCAGCAGCAGCAGCCTAAAATGTAAATGTAGGCACGAAAGGACTCTTGGCATTCTGAGATATTCTGGGAGGTAATTTAGGTTTCTGTTGTACTCAGTATTTAGTGCTATTTCAGAGAAGTCTTGATTTTTTTGAAAAGCTAATCATTCAGTTAGTCAGTTAGATAGGCTTGTTTTTGGAATTACTTCCATTTGCCTGCCTGTCTGCCTATAGATCATTTTGTTATCAAATAATGTTTGGGGGGCGCCTGGGTGGCTCAGATGGTTAAGCGTCTGCCTTCGGCTCAGGTCGTGATCCCAGGGTCCTGGGATCGAGCCCCGCATCGGGCTCCCTGCTTGGCGGGGAACCTGCTTCTCCCTCTCCCTCTACTGTTCCCCCTGCTTGTGCTCTCTCGCTCTCTCTATCAAATAAATAAATAAAATCTTTAAAAAAAAAAAAAAAAAAGAACCAATATGAGTTTGAAACTCATCTTTAAAAAAAAAAAAAAATAATGTTTGGCAGAGTGCACAGAACAAAGGCGGACCTTCAACCAAGCATTCAGAGGCTAAAATGAGGACTTTTTTAGTTCATGGTGTTGAGCATTTGTGTATGCTCTAGATGAGAGTAATGTTGGTATTCATTTGGAAGGACAATTAAATGTATTCATTACTTTCATTTACTAGTTGAAATTATATTTCTAAAAAGAAAAATCCAAAATAGCTAGCTTTAATTGCATTTTTGTTTTTTTTTTTTTGGTGGGAGGTGGTAGGAATTTGGTTGACTAACACGTTTGCCTTTAGAACAAAGTAAGAATGCATTTAGACTAGTAGTGCTTCTGCAAATTTTGGGAACTCTTTTTTTTTTCTTTTTTTTCCTTTTCCTCTGGAGAAACAAAAGGTACTAGTAGGAACCAGGATTGTGAGACTGGCTGACCTGTCCTATTTGGGTTTATTTCTTCTGTAGCAGTAGCTGGTGACTTTGACAGGACAGGGAGAATGATGTGACTCATTCCACTTGATGGTAGTGAGTTCTGCATTCTCTGCTGGATACAGACACACGTAGACCAGTTCTTAACCCCGACCTTCTTTTCAGTTATGACTTTTTTTCTGACCTTCCTTTCAAAACCAGTCTTTACCTTTATTTCTTTATTTTTCTACTCTTTTTTCAACTCACTATAGTCTGGCTTTTATCCCAATCATTTTCCTAAACCTCTTGTTATGGTCAGTGATCATCTCTAATTATTAGCAGTTTCTTTATTTCTCGTCTTACTCCATTTCTCTGCAGCATTTAATCCTGTTTCCAGCCTGCTCACTTCGTTTTCTAAGACATTGAAATCTTGTATCACTCAGTCTTAACATCCTTATTTCTTTAGCTAGCTACTCTTTTCTTGTTTGGTAAATGTTGCTTTCCCGGGTTTTTGCTTTTGGTCGTCTTCTCTTTGCATTTATATATGTCCTCTCTGAATCCTAGCCTTTATTCTTAATTTTGTGTATATAGTAGTAGTACGTGCTTACTATACACAATTTGAGTATACATTTGAGAGTACATGATTTGAGTATATTATAAACAATTTTGAACAAGCCAAAAAGATGAATATCACCTGCAGTCCCACTGTGGAAAACCATTGTTGGAATTTTTCATCTGACTGCTTGTCTGACATAAGCCTTTGTTCAAATGAATCTTAAATCCAACTTCCAATGCTTAATTCTCCATCAAGTTCCAAAAACACATTTACAGCTCCTTAGAAGACACCTCTAGTAGGATGTCATGGATCCCTTCAAATGAAGTACATCCTGAACCAAATTTATTATCTTTCTCTGTACCTGAAACTAGTTTTTCTTCTTGCTTCCATTTCTGATTGGTTAATAGAGACTTGATGTCATTAGTCTTTTTCCTTCTTGTCTCTAAGCTCCACATCACTCAGTCATGAAACAGATCATTTTAATTTGGTCTGTGAAGTCCTTTATCACGTGGTCTCAGGAGATCATTTTTAGCTCTCTTTGTGCGCTTTACTCCCTTCCCTTTCAACCCTCTGACTTATTCTCCCCGTTTTCTAACCATCTAACCATCATTCCCCATTTTCAGAGATTCTCATGCACTTCCATCCTTCCTTGTGGAGCTCATGGCCACATGGGAAATTTCCTTTCTCTCTCTGGTGTAGCAAATCTCTATCATTCAAGACCTGGATTAAGTGCCCTTAGTTGTGGCTGAGATACACCTGCTCAGGTGGAATGAATCTGAGGCCTAACACTTCCTACATTTGCTTTGATTTTTTGATTTGTTCTACCTGGAGAAGAAGCCAGTTCAAAGGGCTCCGACCGATTGCTTTTAGATCTATGAAGAGCTACCTTTAAAGGATGGACTTAAGGTGTATTTCAGACTACTGACCTGGGACCACGGAGTGGATGTTATGGTGAGGAACGTTTTTCTTCAGATTACGGGGGAACTGTAACCCTTAATGATGTATAGCCATGGGAAAGACTTGATAAACTAGTGAGCTCTTCATCAATAGAAGTACACAAGCAAAGACTAAATGACCATTTCTCCTAGATTTATTCATTTAATCAATATTATTAATCACTTTGCCAGCAGCTGTGCTGGAGGTTTCAAGATGAAGAAGTAAAATCTTTCCTTTAAGGACCTTACAGTCTAATGTAGTGGTTCTCAACCTGGCTGCAGATTAGAATCACAGACCAGTGATTTATTTCCATTTTAGAGATCTCAGAGGACAGGGTCTGGGAAACATCCTCCAGTGTACAGCCATGGATGGTTATAATCACTTACCGTTACTTTTCAAAGTGCCATTTATTTAACACCTCCTCTAGGACAAGGCTACATGATGTTCATTTATTCTTTCACCAAATATTTCTTCAGCCCCCTTTTTTGTGTTTGTCCCTGGGCTAGGTACCAGGAACATATCAGTGGATAAAAACAGAGTTCCTGCTCTTAGGGAATTTGTAGAAGGGCAGAATATGGACATCATGCAAACATGTGACAGCTGGTATACGTCTAAGAAGAAAAATAAAGGAGGTGAGGGGATAGAGGAGGTGTCTGGTCTCTAAGAGGTCAGGAAGGGGCTTTTGATGCTGTGGCCTTGGAGCAGTGCCTGAATGAAGGGGGGGGGGTCAAGCTTTGCAGACATCTGGGGACAGGGCTTCCAGGCACAGGGACTAGCAAGTGCAAAGGCCTTGAGATAAGCATACACTTGACATGTTCAAAGATGAGTGACCCACCAGGGCTGGGGGGGGATGAGTGAGGGGGGACGTGACAGATGTGAACACAGATTACGGGTAGATGGGGTGTGGCAGATCACATGATGCCATTTAGGACACGTTGGAGACTTTGACTTTTTTTTTTTTTTTAAGATTTTATTTATTTATTTGAGAGAGAGAGAATGAGAGACAGAGAGCATGAGAGGGAGGAAGGTCAGAGGGAGAAGCAGACTCCCCGCCGAGCCGGGAGCCCGATGCGGGACTCGATCCCGGGACTCCAGGATCATGACCTGAGCCGAAGGCAGCTGCTTAACCAACTGAGCCACCCAGGTGCCCCTGACGACTTTGACTTTTATTCTGAATGAGAGGAGAGCCCCGGAGGGTTTTGAGTACAGTTATAATATGATTTATATGTAAAAAGTTCAAACTAGCTGCTATATGGAAATAGATGATAGGACATGGGTGAAAACAGATTAATTAGGTTAGTCCAATAATCTAGTTGAGGCATTATGGCAGCTTAGATGAAGGTTTTAGGGGTGGAATGGTAAGAAGCAATTGGATTCTGTATCTATTTTGAATTAAAACCTATTTTTATATATTTTTTAAGGGATGATTGGCTTTACTAAGATCTCCCAGGGAGTGACTTTATTTTTTTATTTATTTAAAAAAAATTTTTTTTAAGAGAGAGAGAGAGAGGGGTGGGGAGGGGCAGAGGGAGAGGGAGAGAGAGAGAATCCTAAGCAGGCTCCTTGCCCGGTGCAGAGCCCGACTTGGAGCTTGATCTCACGACCCTGAGATCATGACCTGAAACAAAATCGAGAGTCAGATGCTCAACAGACTGAGCCATCCAGGCGCTCCAGGGAGTGACTTTAGCTAGAGAAAGAAGGGGACCATGTGCTGGGGTGTGTCAGGAGAGGTAGGGGAGCCAGTGAAGGAGAATGGGGGCCCCGAGTCCAGATGAAGAGAGTGTTGAAGGAGAAGCCAGTGAGGCACTGAATCACATGCTGTTGTTGGAGCAAGAGGAAGGCTGAGAATTGATGTTTGGATTTTTTGAGGTGGGGGTCAACAGTGATTTTGGCAAACGCAATTCTGATTGAGGGGTAGAGGCAAAAACACGATGGGAGTGGGTTCAGGAGAGAATGAGAAAAAAGGAGGCAGACTCCATGAGAACAGGCAGTTCTTGGAAGGAGCATTGCTAGTAGTGGGGGTGGGGAGGGAAAAGTGGCAGTAGTTCAAGGGGGAGTGCACATAGTTACTTGGGGAGAGTAATGCCAAACCGTACTTCAAGGCTTCTTCCAAATGCAAGATTTTGTCCTACAATTAGTGGCTCTGGTTTTATTTGTTTTTTTTAATACCTTGTTTAAGAATTTCTTGAGGTGAGGCACACCTATACTTTTCTCTCCTGTTTAATTTGAGACTTTTTAAAAATCAAGCTCAGACATTTTGTTTATACCACATGACTGTTTCCTCCTCCTTTCTGGTTTGGGGATGTCTTTTTGCATTAGTTTTCTAGGGCTCCCACAACAAAGTACCACACACTGGGTGGTATTTATGGTCTCAGAGTTTGGGAGGCTGGATGTCCAAAATCAAGGTGTCCTTCTATTCCAGACCCCTGTTCTTGGCTTAGAGATGACCATCTTTTTCCTCTGGCTGTCTTCCCTCTAGGCCTGTTTTTGTGTACAAATTTGCTTCTTTTTTTTAGGATTCTAGCCGTATTGGAATTGGACCCACTCTAATGACCTCATTTTAGCTTGATTACTTGTGTAGAGCATATGTCCCCAAATCAGGTCACATTCTGAGGTACTGTGAACTAGGACTCAAGTGTACGGATTTGGGGAGGGGACCTGACACCTTTACTTTCTCATGGGCTCATTTCTGAAGTTTTATTCTGATAACATTTGAAATTTTTCTGCCGGTTGGTATTTAGACACAGTTAACCTAGTCATTTTGGGGACCTTAGGCATTGCTTTAGAGAATTGGGGCCAGGAGGTGGATTTCCTGATGTAAAATGAGCACTTGCTGAATTGCAACTTCAGTGAACTGCCTTTTTGAAAAGAAATATCAAATGAGTTAGAGGTGATTTCTTAACACTTCCTGTGAACAGGAGGTTAGACTTTTCTTCGACCTCTCAGTCACTTTCATGTTTCAAATAGTAGAACAAGTAAGCTAGTAGATACACTCTCTACCTTGGCAGGGAGAAGAGGTAAATCAGAGTACCTTCTCTATGAAAATGTTTACATTAAATATGTGTATCCCCTCCCTGGTATTACAGAGATGAAAACATAGCCTAGTTCTAAATAAAGGCCAACGTGTGACCCTATAATATGTCACCCTTGTTATAGACAGAAATTAAGTTGTTTATTATAAGAAGTTTGGTGGTGGTTGCATTATAGAAATTGGTTCATATTTGCTTAGCTGGGTGCATGATCCCAGGAAATCTCTCCAGCAAATTTTTGCCTGTCTTGTTCTCTCTAAAGAGTTGCTTTTCAGCATCAGGTTTTGGTTGGAATATAGGTCCTTAAGATGTATCCTCATAAAACAGTTTGTTGCAGTAATGGATTTTACTTGGAAACCGTTGAACTACAGAATGCAACTAACAATTGTAGTTGTCAGCACATAGGCTTGGGAACTCTCATTTCTTCATTAGTGCCAAAGGAAGAAATGTAAATTTAATTGTGGAATAGCAGATATTTTTTGTGGGCTTATTACTGCCTTATGGGATAAGGCAGAATACAGTGCTTTAAAATGAGGAAAACATCCGTGGTGAAAATTAGTGCTAAACAGAATACTTATTTGGATATTTTTTGAATCACTTTTTGGTTTAGAAACCTATCATTTGTCCCTGAAATAACTCCTGAATGAATCTCTTGGAGACAGCCTTGGTCTTTTTTGACTTTGTATTCTTGGTAAATAATGAAATAATCTTTTCATATTGTTTAAACTTGAAAAAAAAAAACCCTCTGAATAAGAAGGTGAATTCTTCTCTAGTGTAAAGTAGCAGCAACCATATCCTCAGTGGGGTTTCCACAGGTTAAGCCTGGCAGTAGTTCACATACTAACTGTATTAAAGCCGACAATTTGTTATGATGGATTCTTGTTCTGGGTCCACAGTCTACCTAATTGATGACCATGGCTCAGTGCGATCTGATTCGATATTCTCGTGCATTCGTGAAATCACAGCCCTTCTTCCAGCTTCCTCCCTTACTTTCTCATGTTCAGTGACTCTGGAAAGGCATCTTTTTCTTAGTGTTTTCTCAGTGACTGTACTGGAGGAATACAAAGAGCATATGGAAGCAGATACATGCGTAGGTCTTGATTTTATGTTTTGGTAGACTGGTTTATATAAGCAGATACAACAGGCGAATATGTTTGTTGAAGGTTTGCCTTTTACCAGCTGCTGCTTTCTCCTCTTCCCTAGGCTGGCCTGCCAGAAATGCACACCTTTATTCCTACACCGTTTGACAAAAGTTGCCAATTGACAATTTTTCAATGGGTTGAATTAGCTCCTTGAGAAACGCAATATATGTTTAATGTGTGTATTTTAAGAATGTTGAGGATTTTTGAAGAATTGTGCTCAAATTCGATTTTGTTGAAATGGAATGTTATTAATTATTAAAAGTTTTTAATGATTGAGGCTTAATGTTTCTTAAATATTGTTAACAGAATTGGCCTTAACTTACAACAGCTTAAAAAACATGCAGTCTACTTTAATTATTCAGAAGAAAAGTTTTATTTTTATTGCATTTTTTTGGGGGGGGGAGGAACTGAATTGCTACAGAGGTAATGTTCACCTGGTTGTGTATGTACCAGGCTAGGGTGGCATGGGCATTGACCAGGGAGTCAAGGGACCCGGGTATGGGATTTTTCTTACTGGTAGTTGGCTATTGCGACCTTGGGGAACTTGCTTTCTCTTGGGCTTGATCTTCTCATTTGGAAGAGAGAAAGATTGGTTTGGATAATCTATAAAGGCTTTTCTTTTCTTTATTTCTTCCAGTTTTATATTTTTAGAGAAACAGGGATTATGTCTTTGCCTCTTATTGGGTACTTTTGACTGTGGAATTTTTTTTGTGTTCAGTATGGTCATACTTGGCAGAGTGATGTAGCTTGATAGTTTCTAGAAACTAAGCATTGTCTACGAATAGTCAACAAGAAGGTTTGGTGAATCTGGTCCATGCTACTTCTGTTTGACATGGATGAAAGTTTGCATTTTTTACTAGCTGATGATGAGTTCTATAATTTCATCTGGTCATCCAAGTCAATTGAGGTTAGACATTTAGCTTGAGATACTTAACATTTCTCAACACAAGATTTTGGGGGGGCAGTTAGAAAGTCTTAGCCTTCTGTAATTCTGCCTTGGGTTATGGGATGATCTGGCACAGATAGGACTCAATCTTAGTAATAATTTATATCTGTGACAGCCTAGGATTTTTTCCTATAGGAAAAGATTCACAGTTATTGACATGAAGCAGGCATGGGTGAAATTTGCTTTTCTTTTGAATCATCCTGAGCCTCTGGCCTATGGCCTTATTTTAACTTCTGAGACCTTGTTTTCTCACTTGAAAAGGATCATGTCCCACAGGGATGTTTATAAGAAGAGTTATTTCTGAACAGAGATACATTGTTAGAAAGGCTCAACATTGTAAAGATTATCTGTGTTCCACAAATCTATACGTTTAAAAGCATCTCCCTAAATAGAAATAAATTTCTTCTTCTTTGGGACTATGTATCTGTTGGAGGGGTGGAGTAGGGAATAAAATGATCCTTGGGTTTATTAGACTGTGTTCTGAGACAGACTGGGAAAATTCTGAAAAGTGAGTGTGATAAGAGGAGGTATTCCTATAATATATAAATGGGAGTATCAAGTGTTAAAGACTTTTTAGGAACAGTTGGGTAATATTTGTCAAGAGCTTTGAAACATATTCTCACCGAGTATTTTACATCTTAAGTAAATTGGTTAATAGTGATGTACTTGTAAGGTGATTCGTCTCAGTGTTATTCATAAACAACCCCAAATTTTATTTTTATTTCTCTTATTAGAGCGAAAGGGGGAGGGAGAGAGAGAGAATCTTAAAGCAGGCTCCATACCCAGTGCAGAGCCCAACACAGGGCTCAATCTCATGACCCTGAGATCATGACCTGAGCTGAAATCAAGAGTTGGATGCTCAACTGACTGAGACACCCAGGTGCCCCACAACCCCAAATTTTAATAGGTGACTGGTTAAATTGTTTCCTGTGTTAAATGGAATACCATAGCCCCATTTAACGTGATGACATGGCATTGTATTTATTTACATGGAAGAGGTTTATAATATGTTAAACAGATAATATAGTATGTTATGAAAGCTTTGGTATAGGTATATAGATGTGTGTATTTATTCGGAAAAATTAACAGTGGTTATACCTGGGTGGCAAGATTATGGATGGTCTCCCTCCTACTTCATATGCTTAACCTCTATTTCTAATTTTCTACCAAGACCATGCATTCTTTAAAAGGAAGTAGAATATAACAAGTGAAGTGCTTGAGAGCATAGGACTCCAAAGCCAGCCTGGCTGGGTTTAAATCCCAATGCTGTCACTTTCTGGCTGTGTAGTCTTGAGCAAGTCACTTTATCTCTTTGTGTCTCTCTTTCTCTTCTGTAAATCAGAGATGATGATAATAAAGAACAATAATAATACCTACCTCATAGATTTGTTGTAAGAATTCAATATACTTAATGTATGTGAACTTTGAGAATAATTTTATAGTAAGTACCATATTAATGTTACCCATCATTATTTGTTAATAAGAATAGTGAGTGAGTGAATGAGAGACAGATGGACAGACAGACACACTAGCATACTAGGTAGAGATAATGGTCTCTTACGATATCAAGCATATCAAATTGAAACAATTTGGTAAACTTTAAAGAGGAATGGGATGATTAGATGTTCACCTTTTCCCCTTATTTTTTAAATTTTAAAAATAGAGTGTAATTCACATAACATAAAATTAACAGTTTTATTTTAAATTGAAGAGTTCAGTGGCAATTAGCCTATTCACAATATTGTGCAACCACCATCTTTGTCTTGTTCTAGGACATTTTCTGTCATTTCATAATAAAACTGTGTGCCCATTAGGTAATTTCTGTCCATTTCCCCACTCTCTGCTGTGCCTGGCAACCACCAGTCTGCATTCTGTGTCTATTCACTTACTTATTCTGGATTATTTCATATAGATGGAATCATATAATACGTGATTTTTTTGTGTTGGCCTTCTTTGACTCAGCATAATGTTTTGGAGATTTGTCCACAACATAGCATGTAACAGTAGTTCATTCCTTTTTATGGCTGATTAATATTCAAGTGTGTGTGTGTATTATGATTTGCTTATCCACTGATGGACACTAGGGTTATTTCTTAATTTTTGCTCTTGTGAGTAGTTGTGCTATGAATAGAGGTTTACTTTTATTAAATTTTATTAAATAATAGTTTCTTTTGGTGGTAGTGGTGATATATTTATTATAAAAAATGTAAGAAATGCAGAAAAAATTAAAAATAGAACCACCCTACAATCTAGGAATCCCAATACTGGGTATTTACCCTGAAATATAAAAACACTAATTCAAAGGGATACATGCATCCCTATGTTTATTACAACATTATTTACAATAGCTAAACTATGGAAGCAGCCCAAGTGTCCATTGATAGACGAATGGATAAAGAAGTGGTATGTGTATATATATATGTAGTGTGTATGTGTAAATATATATATATATATATAGAGAGAGAGAGAGAGAGAGGAATGTGTGTATGTGTGTTTATATATATGGGAATATTACTGAACCACAAACAAAAATGAAATCTTGCCATTTGCAACAACATGAATAGAGCTAGAGAGAATAATGGTAAGCCAAGTCAGTCAGTCATTGAAAGACAAATACCATATGATTTTGCTCATATGTGGAATTTAAGAAACAAAGCGAATGAGCAAAGGGGAAAAAGCCAAACCAAGAAATGGACTCTTAACTATAGAGAACAAATTGATGGTTTCCAGAGGGGAGATGGGTGGAGGGAAATAGGAATGGGGCTTAAGGAGTACACTTAACATGATGAAAAAAATTAAAAAAATTAACTGCAAAATGCAAATAATCCCAGTTTACATTTTGGTATAGGTCCTTTCAGTATTTTTAACACAGCTGTGTTCAAAAATAAACCTTTTTAAAAGAAAATTGAAGATCATATTATACAGTCTGGGTTTTTTCCTCATTAAACTTTGTTTTAATGGGTCTTAAATTTTGTGATAGATTTTTGGTCAAGTTGTTTGCATTAGAAAGTACTTTTTTTTTAAAAACTGGTAACTTAAAACTGTCACCCACACATGAAACAAATGGTCCACAAAACGTTCTCCTTTTCTGCTGAAGGTTTTACGATGCATTGTTAAAATCAACCAGTCTTTTACTATTAAACTTGAATGGCCAATTGAAATAAGAAGTTCTGAGACCATTCTTCCACCACTGATTACGAGTGGGGTGGCAGCTATTAGGCGTAATGTTCACTTAGCTTTCCGAGCTTCTGGGCCAACTTGATCTTGGCATCTCCCGCTGCCTGATTGTCCACTACCTTGATGACACCCACAGCAACTCGCTGTCACATGTCATGAACAGCAAAAAGGCCCAGAGGAAGGTAGTCAGAAGCTCTCAACACACATGAGCTTGTCAGGAACCCTATCAACAATGGAGCATCACCAGATTTCAAGGATTTGGAGCCATCTTCCAGCTTTTCCCCCAGCATGATGATCAATCTTCAGCAAACTTGGAAGCGGTGTGAGCTGTGTGACAGTCCAGCACAGGTGCATATCCAGCATTGATTTGGCCTGAATCATTCAGGATACTTACCTGAGCCATGAAGCCCCCTGTTTCCATTGTTGGGTCATTTTTGCTGTCACTGGCCACATCACCACAACAAACATATTTGACAGATACATTCTTGACATTGAAGCCCACTTTGTCCTCAGGAAGAGCTTCCCTCAAAGCTTCATGGTGCATTTCATTGGCGTTTACTTCAGTGGTAACGTTGATTGGAGAAAAGGTGCCCATCCTGCTGGGTTTGAAAACCCCACTCTCCACATGGCCCTTGTGCCAATACCACCAATTTTGTACATGTCTTGGAGAGACAGACCTAAGAGCTTGTCAGTTGGATGAGGTGTTGGTAGCATGCAATCCAGAGCTTCCAGCAGCATGGTTGCACTGGCATTGCCATCTTTACAGGTGACTTTTCATTCCTTGAACCAAGGCATGTTAGCAGTTGGCTCCAGCATGCTGTCACCATTCCAACCAGAAATTGGCACGAACGCTATTGCGATGCAGTTGTAGCCAATTTTTTTTATGTAGGTGCAGAGCTCCTTAATGATTTTGTTGTGTCTTTTCTGGCTCTAGGATGGCTCAATGGAATCCATTTTGTTAATGCCAACAGTTAGTTCTTTCACACCCAGTGTTAAATTAGAAGGACATGCTCACGGGTCTGCCCATTCTTGGAGATACCTGCTTCAAATTCATTAACACCAGCAGCAATAATCACGACAGCACAGTCAGCCTGAGCTGTGTCTGTAATCACGTTTTTGATAAAGTGTCTCTGTCCTCTGCTATCAGTGGTGGTCACATCATACTTGCTGGCCTTGAGTTTCTGCAGGGTGATATCAGTGGTGGTAATAAGCTCACATTCAGTTCTCAGTTTATCCAAGACCCAGGCATACTTGAGGGAGCCCTTTCCCACCTCAATAGCTGCCTCCTCAAATTCTTCCATAGTTCTCTTCTTCCCACCACATTTGTCTATCAGACGGCTTGTAGTGGTAGACTTCCTGAATCTTCATGCCCACTGAGAACAATATTGATATGAGTCTTTTTCCTTTCCCATCTGGCTTAGGTTTAGTGATGGTTTTCATGACACCTGTGTTTGGGTGGCAAACCTGCTGTGAACAATCGACGTTCTGTTTCATGTCAGTACTTACCATCTAACATTTTAAAATATTTTCTGATGTTTATAAGTGTTCTGGCTCATCATGATTTTCAATAAATGGTATTTATTTTACCAATCTCTTGATAAAAATTTAGCTTTTGGCTTCTACTTAAAGCTACGATGAATAACTTTTTAGATAAAATATTGCTTAATTGTCTAAGGATAAAGTCTTAGGAATAGAAGTGTTTTATCAAATGGTATATGCTTTTAAGGCTTTTGATACACACGGCCAAATTTCCCTCCAGAAATGTGTTGATTTACATTCCTCTCAGCAGTATTTGAGTGTCTGTTTCCTCTTATATTTGCTCATGTTCTTTTATTCACAGTCATTGTCTTTAACAAAAACTGTATCTATTTATATTGTATTTTTATTTCTATTCATATAAAATGTTTCACCATATGCTTGTTTTCCTTTTGTGAATGTGCACTTTGTGACCCTAGTGAATTTTGTCTTTTTCTTAATAACTAGAATTTAAAAAAATATATAATGAAGATGTAAATCTTGACAATCTGTTACAATTATGTTTCCTAGTTATTTGTGTTCTCATTTTGCTTATGGTATTTGGTCACAGGGGACTTACAGATTTTATGTAGTGAAATCTATCATTCTTTGCTTTTTTGGTTTCTGCCTTTGCGTATATATTTTTCCAAGGTTTCCTTAGGTGATTGGTATTTGTGCTTGATAATGAGCAAAAAGCTTATATTGCCCTGTGTGAATGTGGTATAAAACTTCCATATTGTTCACAAATGCTGCTCAGTATTTATTAGATATATGAGAATTTTCTCCAGTGACTTAGACACTGGAGAAAACTGAGAACTTGAACCATCAGCCTAGGATCTTTTGTGTTCAACTTTAGAGACAGACACAGATCATAGAAAACGAGGGCACTTTGGGAATTTATTCGGGGAACCCATTTCCATGGCATGTGCTTGAGTCAGAGCACATTCACTTTATCTTCTCTCTGTATTTTCTCCGTGTCCAGTCTTGCAACTTTGACTCTTGAGGCAGTGAGAGATCCTCATTCATCAAAGAAAGATTGAATTTTGTTCACCATACCCAATTTACATGTACAGGAAATTGGACTGGTTCTTTTTGGGTGGAAATTGTGTTTACCCTTTGAAAATCGTTTCACTGAATACTGCATTTCTTAGGCATTCCAATTCATTTGTCTTTTTACAGCTTAGGGAAACATACGAATCAGTGCTAACCTAGGTAAGAAGCTAACATTTTTTCTTGCATTGAAAATTGGAAGTGACTTTTCCGCTGGTATAAAATTGAACATCTGTTTACTTTAGGCTGAGGATGTTAATGACAAGTCATTTAGTCTTGTTTTTGTATTTTATGTCTAAATGATCTGGGTTTTTTTGTTTGTACAAAAAGAAACATGTTTATTATGACGGGAATCAGGAAATAGAAGCAAGCCAAACATGCCAAGATGATTACTGTTGGTGCCTTTGTACAGATCCATTCAGATCCCTTTCATGATATATATAGTCATTCATGCATTTTATAAGAATGCAGTCATGTTATACTCATCATATCATGAACATATTGCCATGTCAGGAGTAGATGTATACAATTTGCAATAAATGCACCGAATGCTGCTGTGTGGGTGTATCAGAATATAATGTGGCAGTTCCCCATTGTCTATCATTTAGAATGTTTTCTTCTTGCTATTATGGTGTGTAATAAACATTATTGTAGTTTCATCTTTGCTGTATCTAGATATTTACCTTTACATATTTCCTTAGGACTGATTCCTCAAAATGGAATGTCTCTAATTTCATAATTTCTGAATCTTACAAGTTCTTTTTTTTTTTTGGAATTGAAATTGTCAAGAATGTGAAAAATATAGCTTGGGTACCTTTTCAAATTTATTACATGAAATCAAATAAAAATTCCTCTAAGTGTAAAGGCATTGTTTATCTTTCTATTTCTCTCCCTGTGGCAATTCATCTTCCCCTCTAATTTATTTTCCTGATTGTAGAAAACAAATGTGAAAGGGTCAGTGTGATAGGAATTCTAGAAGATTTGCTTCCTACCTTTATTCTTTTTGAAACATTAGTTGTGTGTGTGTGGTGGAGGGAGCGGAGGTTACTTTTTGAGGGCAGATTTTTGGAAGGGAGGTGTCTATTCTGACCACGCCTGTTCTGTCTATTTTGACATTTGGAAAAGTTCTGACAGTTGGCATTGCTGTGCTGATGATTACTCACCTTGTTTTCAACTTCTACCTTCTCCTTCTCCATGGACCTCAAGAGCCTACCTTGTGTAGTTGCTGAGCAAGCTGACAGAGATGGAGAGGAGATAGGTCCAGTATCTGAGGACAGTCATGCAATTTGGTGTGGCAAATACTGTAATAGGGCCACTTCTTATATAATCGAGTAGAGCAATTGGAACATTAACTGTAAGTTATTTGGGCAGTGCTCCGTTTTCTATTTTGGGCTCTCTTCCTCGCAAGTCTTCAAACTTTGCAACCTAGAACTTCATAATTTTATTGATGATGAGTGATCTGATTCTGAAAACAGAGATACAGATTGGGGCTAAAATATTCCAGGACACATAAATACCAAAATGCAGAACAGTTTCATTGTCAACAAAATCTTTGAGAAATGGTGACTATCTCTCTACTTCGTGAAGCTTAAGAAAGAATTGTCTACTTGTTTGCTTTCATGTGTTTAGATTTGTTTCTCTCAGGTTTCAGTTTCCACTGTGAATCACTGAGTGCAGAAAAGGGCACACCGCTAATTTAGGAAGGACCTGAGTGTGTGGAGGTAATCACACCTTCAGAGAGAGATTCGTTGCCTGGAGAAGAAATGGTGCTGTTATTCCCACGGCTTTAATTAAGAGACTGGCCACTGCAGACCTGTTGACTGACAAATAACCCATTTGAAGAAAACTTGTGTAAAGAGTTCAAGCTGAAATCTGAAATGTAGGGATATTATCAGTAGAAAAAGATTTTTCATTTTTGAAGGATTTGAAACAGGCCTTTCAAAATAGCTTTGATAGTTTTTGTTAGTGAGGGATTAAATTGTTGAAAAAACTGCAGACAGGGAGTAGCAAAGACCTGGGCTTAAAATTGGTGTCAGGAAACTTCTAGGCAGATAATTTGTGTCCATTGACACAAATAGGATATATATAGATAGAGTATTGCAGTTCACAACCAATTTTTCAGTTTTATGTGTGGCCCTAGATTTTGATAGAGAATGTGGATAAAGATTGTTTTGATAAGAGATTAAAGCCCAAAAGGTATTTTTTGCATATATTGCAAAAATATTTACAAAAATATAAAGACAGACTGTAATATACTACATGATTATTTCCTGGAAACAGAAATCTGTCATTCTGTAACATGCATGAATACTCTTATTTGTATGGTGTTGATTTATAGTCATAGCAGTTACTTTTTTTCCTGTAATGAACCACTTCTTTTTTTTAACAGCTTTTTTGAAATATGCTTTATATACAAAAAGCTGTACATACTTTTAATGTAGACAATTTGATGAGTTTGGACATATGCATATGTTTGTTGAATCGCCACCATAATCAAGGTAATGAACATATCCATCATCTCCAAAAGTTTCCTTGCATAGAAGTTCTGAAGTGAATCAAAGAATGTTGAGTTTATATACAGTTTGGCTTTATTGTTTTCTCATGTAAATATAATTCTGTATTATAAGAACCAATAGCAGTCTAATAACATTGGGTGAGTTGCTAATTTCTTATACTGAATGGGTGCTTTGTATAAATCAGTATTTGAATTTTAAAATCTATAACATGTTTGTTTCACTTCAGCAAATTTTTTTTGGTTATTTCTTTTACCTTCATATTACTTACGAATCACATTATTGTGACTATATTTTTGAATAGAGTAGATAATGTATGACATTGGAGTGCTTGAAAGTTTGGAAATAAAGCTGTGTTCAGCTGTTACTTTTAGCTTCTTCTTACAGCTACATTATAACCAAATCCAGTATTACCAGATAATTATCTGGAAATGTCATTTATTTAAGCATTGACCCTTTTACTGTCTACATTTAATTCTTGTTTTTGGTGATAATTTTGGTCTGTAAAGTTGCCACAAAGACTGAATTAACAAGTACTGAACCTTTGCTCCCAGTGGAAATATAAGAGACTCTGGTTACAACATTTTCATCAGCCGATCAAAACATAACCTTGTGTATGTTTCCATTTAAAGCCATCTTGTTTAATATACATTGTTAACTCATTAACATCAAAGTCATGACCAAGGACACTATAACTCACATTTGAAGGAAGCTTATCTAATACATGTGTTTTCTCCATAAGGTACATCACAACCTTCAGCCTTATGCTTGGGGCCATTTTATTTTATTTTTTAAAAATATTTTATTTATTTATTTATTTGACAGACACAACGAGAGAGGGAACACAAGCTGGGGGGCGGGGTGGGAGAAGGAAAAGCCGGCTTCCCGCTGAACAGGGAGCCCGATGCGGGGCTCGATCCCAGGGTGCTGGGATCATGACCTGAGCTGAAGGCAGACTCTTAACGACTGAGCCACCCAGGCGCCCCTGCTTGGGGCTATTTTAAAAGGTGAAGTCACCCCTATGTTGCAAAAAAATGCAAAAAACTTGGCACACAATATGCTGCCCAAAGGACACTTGTTTAGGGCACGAGAGCTGAAACAGGAAGGCAGAGCATCGTCTTGTTTGACTTCAGCTGGGAACACACATGTTGGATGACTCAAATTTTTTGCCACTCTGGGCATGCCTGTGAATGATGGTGAGAGCACCCCAAGTATTGACCTTGGGGTTACAAATAAATTTTAACGAGTAGAAGAATTTGCAAATGCAGCCTCTGCAAAAAATGAGAATCAACTATAGCTGTTTTTGGAAATACTTTGAAATATTTCTAAAATGAAATAGAATTGAACATAATTTAAACTTACCTTGATGCTGTAGGCTCATCATTACGAAGATGCTTATGAAGATAACCCAACATGAATTGAGGGTCTGTCTTCGCTGCTCCCAGTGTGTCTGACTCCACACCAGTGTCCCCAGTGGTTCACCATTGTCTTCTTCACCCCCTGCCCCTCTGTCACTCCGACTTAGCTTGTACTTCTCACTGTGGGAGCATTAGGTACCTAACACCTTCCTTCCCTTTTTTGCTGCTCCTAATGTGCTGCCTCCTATAATCTAGGAGAAACCTGGAGATTTTAGGAGAAAGCAGAAAACCATACTTACTGAATGATTAAGAATAGTTTTTAGATGTGAGTTAAACTCCATTAACTTTAGAATGAGATTAGAGAACTATAATGCATTTGTGACAGTGATTTCCCTGCTGACTCAGAGGCTCCTGTTTTGTTACCATTTTGTTTTCTACGATGTACAAGGTAATTCAGAATGGCAGAGTTTCTGCCATTAGGTCAGTGTGGACTAACACTCAAGCTTGGGTTAATTTTAACATCTTGAGCTTTATTTTCTTTTGAGATTATATATAAACTGTGATAGAAAGCAGACTTCTGTTGGTCATTTTTGCATACATTCCTGTATATAGGTACCTTATTTTCATTTTATAAGATTGGATGCTGATGTCTGGAAACAAACTAAATATCTTAGATTAATAGCAGAACTGATGGTGAGGTCTGCCAAATACTTCTTTGTCCTATGTTCGACCACGTTGTTACCACATTTACAGAATTTTGTATTTTACATCTTTTTCAGGCCAGCTTTAAATTTTTTCACGGTCAATTTTCTAGAGGTTTCTTAATCATTAAATTTCTTGGGTTTTAGTCTAGTGACTTACTTCCTGGTCTAGTCAGCAAAGGCAGGCTGTGTGAAACTTATTCCCTTCTATGAACAGTTGCAGATTTAGAGCTACCTTCTACCAAAAGTCCCATTTCAGATGTGATTTTTGTTATACTTTGCTTATGCCAATTGGAATGTTCTTTTAATCCCTGCTTATTTAAGATTTAGGTTCCATGATATTTTTGTTGCAGTGCGGTATCTGTCAGAGTGTTATACATTGGTAATGCAAAAACAATCACTCAGGGTAGAGAGACATGATGTAATCAAATAAAACCTGATGATCGCATATAGATCTATACTGTTTAATAATATAGCCACTAGCCACATGTGATTATTGGCCACTTGAAATGTGGCTAGTCCAAACTGAGATATGTTGTAAATGTAGAACTCACACTGGATTTGCACAATTCAGTACAAATAAAAGCATGTAGTTTTTCATTAATATTTTATATGCTTAAATATTTAAATGATAATACATGTTCAAGATATATTATTATAATTAATTTTACCTCTTTTCACTTTTTAGTGTGGCTACTAGAAAACTTAAAATTACATATGTCAGTCACAATTGTAGTTTATATTCTATTTCTTTTGGGTTAATATACAGCTGGTATTAATGTTATGCTGGATGTTTAAAATGTACAGACCCTGTCTCTTATTTCCTTCTCTGATCTTTTTTCCTCCCCTCTTTTGAAAACACCTGTTATGTTGTCCTTTTGGGTAGAAGGTAAGAAATATAATACCCTTGTTCAATGATCAACTCCCTAGTGACTCACTGACATCACTTCTCATTATAGATAGTAGTTATGCACTCTGTAAAAGTTCCCATGGTACCAAATTAGTAATTTTTTTTTTTTTTACATGATGAAGTTAAACCAATTGGCAATTTAAAGAACTCACCAAAACTGAAAAAATGTATTGAAAATTTGCTAAAAGGAGATTTGGAATGAATATCAGCAATCCTTGCTCACGAGTGAGTTCTTTTGAAATTTCTTACTGTCAGTCAATAAGAACTGAATATTACCAAGGTGTTGAGTAGTATGAATTTTAAAAAAGCTGGATGCTATTTTCCAGTTTTTGAGTGGATTCACTCCAGGATATGTTCTGCTCTTTATTATTTTGCTTAGAATAGCCTCAAGGACAATTTTTATTTGCAAACTTGCTTTGGGGCAGTATTTTTATATTTCTTAAGCCTTTATTATAAAAGCAACATTATACTCATGTGAATTTAGACAATGCAAATATATATATTTATATATATACTAATTTTAATATGCTTATCACAATTGAGTATCTTTAGGCAACAATGGAGATCAATCTCTAATATTTGTTGGTGAATTTAATGTTTGATATCATGTGATAGGTAAAAAAAGTAATTAAGAAAAGGCTCATCCACTTTCTGAGTATAGAAGGAAGCAGTATATTCTGGCTCAGATATAATGTTGATATAGTGGTAATGAGAGCATTCTTTTCTTCTGAACATTTGTCAGGGTATCCTTTTTGGATTTCTCTGTTCCATGGGGTTTGTTTTAGATTTGGTTAGTTATATTAGGCAAAAAAATGACGTGGCACAAAATAATTGATCATTTTATTTCTTATCCATCACAACTGATCAGCTCAAGTGTTTGGAGCTGGTTTTCTCTATGTTGGGTCAGTGCTCTTTGAAATGTCACCAAGTTAGAATAGTTACCAAGTTAGAGGTTAGTCCTTATTTAACTGATGTGGTCTTTTACTGGCTATTTTTTTTTTTTCCTGGCAAAAGGAGGAAGAACTTCAAAGCTCTTTTTTTCCTGTTTTTTTTCTTTAATAGCTTGATTTTATTAGTGTTCCCTCTCCACCATTAGTTGCCCCTTAAGCCTCAACCAGGAATATTTATTCTCTCATTTTTTTTAGGAGGCCTGAGTAATTGCATCTGTTCAATTAGAAAGTTTAGGTTTGTTCTTTCCATTAATAAAATATTATAGTTCTAGACGAGAAGATAATCTTGAAGATAAATGGTTTCTGAGTTCTTTCGGCCCTACTCATTGCTTTATGATGCTTGTGAGTAATAGCTACTCTTGGATGCATATTTGGGACCACCGCTAACCTATACCGTGCCTGTGTGTGAATTTAAAAAGAGGAGGAGGTGCCTTCTGGGTGGGCACAGCTTTCACCGTGTGCCCGTCATCAGTGCAGTGAAGGCTGGATTTTAAGACCCCATCTACCTGCCCCCCACAGCATATATTTATAGTGCTCAACTGCACAGCCATGTAAGGATTCCCTAAGGAATAGCTTACATACATCATCTAATTTAATCTAAAAGACATTTCATAGCCACCCCAGCATTAAGTCCAACTGCTATTATTTATTTTACTGGAAACATTTATTTTTATGACCATTTAGAATTTTAATTTCCACAGATGAGGAAATTGAAATTCCTACAAGCCAAGTAACTTGCACAATGATGCAGGGCTGGCTTATGGAAGAGTGGGGGTCACTCCTAGATCGGTATTGCTCAAAGTCTGTGCTCTTCTAACACCTGATCTCAGTACTAGTTTTATGGCCAGAAGTTAAGACAGAGAAGTCATAAGCAAGGTTGGATGATGTTGGTTACCAAAATATGGAATGTAATAAGATTGATGAGAATCTGTATGGGTCTTCATGCTTTCTTGAGTTTGACAACTATAAAGATGTTTTACATAGTAGCTTATGTAGAATTTCCACTGGCTTTATATTTATAAACTGTAATAGTGCCCGTCTATGAGTGGTGTAGATAATACCATCCCTAGAGAAATAGTAAAGACAGTAGCGGAATGAGCCTCTTCTCTCTGCTGCTCTGAAGTTCATCTCTCCTGTCATCTCCTAAAAACAGAAATTCTTAGTGAATTCACATTTTAGAAGTTCGTGGTAGCCTTCAATAGAAATGTAACAGAAATGTATCATAATATATTGTTTAGCTTTTTCCAAACAAAAGTGAGAGTATGCCTAGCCTGCCCCATACATCCTATCACTTTAATTCTGTGTTAAATGAACACAGATGAAAGTAGTAGATGGTGCTTCTGGTAGTTTGTTTCTACCTCCTACATTGGAGCTTTATTTTGCTTCATTCATATCTGTGAAATCAGCTCAGCCTTACTTGAATCCCAGTTTCAAAGAGTTCCAGCTGCAGAGCTGACACAACTCTTGGCAGGGGTGGGAAGTATCAAGAATCTTGTTTTTAGTCTCTCCTGCCCCTTCCCCCCTCCCCCAGTGTATTTGCTTATAAGAATTAAAACTACCGATCTTCCTCAACATAAGGCGATGTTACATCCTGATAAACTCATCACAAACTGAAAATATTGTAAGTCACAAAATGCCGTTAATACACCTAACCTACTGAACATTATAGCTTAGCCTAGCCGACGTTAAACGTGCTCTGAACGCTTACGCAAGCCTGTAGCTTGGCAAGATCATCCAGCACAATGCCTGTTTTATAATAAAGTGTTATTCATCTCATGTAGTTCATTGAATACTGTACTAAAAGTGAGAGAGAGAATGGTTGTAGGTGTATCCGTTGTTTACCCTTGTGATCCCGAGGCTGACAGGGAGCTGGGGCTCACAGCGGCTGCCCTGCTGGCTGGCGTCATAAGAGAGCATTCTACTGTCTATCTCTGGGAGATGGTTTCTACTGAATGCATATGGCTTTTGTGCCTTTGTAAAGTTGAAGAATCCTAAGTCAAACCATCCTAAGGTGGGGACCATCTGTAGCTGTAGAATGATGATATGTAGGAAATATTAAATGCAAATTCCACTGCTAAGTTTGACAACGGCTGCAGGCACAGATTTTGTTTCTGAATCTGGAAAAAAAACTTTTGGAGAAACGAGGTGCTTTGAATTTGGGCCCCCTCCTTTTTTTTTTTTTTAAAGATTTTATTTATTTATTTGACAGAGACACAACGAGCAAGGGAACACAAGCAGGGGGAGTGGGAGAGGGAGAAGCAGGCTTCCCGCTGAGCAGGGAGCCTGATGCGGGGCTCGATCCCAGGACCCTGGGATCAAGACCTGAGTCGAAGGCAGCCACTCAACGACTGAGCCACCCAGGCACCCCTGAATTTGGGCCCTTTCTTTCTTTCTTTCTTTTTTTTTTTTTAAAGATTTTATTTATTCATGAGACAGAGAGAGAGAGGGGGGAGCAGAGGGATAAGCAGGCTCCCGCTGAGCAGGGAGTCCGATGCGGGACTCGATCCCAGGACCCTGGGATCATGACCTGAGCCGAAGGCAGATGCTCAACCATCTGAGTCACCCAGGCACCCTGGGCCCTTTCTTTTTAAATGAATTTACTTAGACCCTTCAAAGGTAGTGTGTATAAAAACAGTTTTATACACTGAGGTTTTAAAGGGTGTTCTTTAAAGCTTTCCTAGGTTTATTGGAGGAAAACATAAGAGCTCATAAATCTGCACAAATACCTTCATTCTAGTGCAGAGAGTATACTTGCACTAGAAGTACACTTCATGCCTGTTAGCTAGCTTGATAACCAGTGGTTATCTTGAGCCTTCTTATGGCCGAGGGTGAGAAGACCAGAGACAAGTTTTAGGAATGCTGGTCTGTTTCTGCCTCCTCTGAGTGCATACCTGCTTTCCTGGACTGTTGGATTAGCCTCTGGCCTGACTTCACATGTGAAATAGCCATTTCTTCCTCATTCTTTGTTCTCCCAAACCACTCCACTGACTAAAATTAAACTCCTACACCTCTAACAGTAAAAGCTCCTGTGTGCTCTGTCCTCAAACTATTTTTCTAGTCTTTTCTTTCTTTCTTTTTTTTTTTTAACTGCTCCCTTTCATACTCCGATCCCAAGCTATACTGTCTCCCCACATTTCTTGCAATAAGTACGACAGTTTGCTCCTCAGTGCGTTTCTCCATCCTGTTCCCTTCTGTGCGGGACACCTTTCTGCTCTGTTCCCTACTTCTAGTCTGTCTGTTGAAGTGCTACTCATAGACTCAAATCTCTCTTTCCTCCGTGAAGCTACCCTGGGATCTCCTGGGCAGAGGTCAGTGCTCCCTCTGCTTACCCGTTCAAGTCATACCCTCACTGTTGTAATGATCCCAGTTCATCTCACATGCTGACTAGTTGATTTGATGTCTTATGTATCATATGATGAAGATACATGTCTTATAGGTCTCCTTTTTTATCAACAGTGTTTAGCAGAAATGGGAGATGTAAATATTTTTTGATTAAGAATCAAATAATTCAGGTGAGTTCTCTTTTCTTCCAAGTGTCCTAAATTTGGTATACTACTACTTGTGGATTGTTTGTTTTCCATTTACCAAATGGCTTTTCTGTGGTTTCTTCATGTTTCTCTGATTACTTTATTATTTTACACTCAGAGAAATGTTGCAAGAGTAGTGCAAGGAACTCCTGCTTAAATGTAACTATTAAACAGATTCACTGTTTATATTTTGCTCTTAATTGCTTTATTCATTCTGTGTGTGTGTGTGTGTGTGTGTGTGTGTGTGTGTGTGTGTGTGTG
>NW_027397074.1:15007632-15071553 GCF_003265705.2 Callorhinus ursinus | reverse complement strand
TGTGTGTGTGTGTGTGTGTGTGTGTGTGTGTGTGTGTGTGTGTGTGAACCATTTGAGAGTAACTTGGAGACACTGTTCCTTTCCAAGGAACAAGATCATTTTTTGACATAACCATAGTATCATGATCAGAATCAGGATATATTATATTGATACTTTATTCCTATCTATATAGTTCATATTCAAATTTCATCAGTTCCAGTAATGACTTTCATGACTATTTTTTCCCCAGTCCAGTACACAGTCGAGGATCCCAGGTTACATTTTGTGGTTCTATCTCTTTAGCTTTCTTCACTAGTGTTATGTTTTTTTTTTCCCCCACATTTCTAAAGAGTATAGACCTGCTCTTTTGTAGAATGTCTTTTAATTGGATTTGTAGGATATTTTTTCATGATTAAATTGAGATTATATGTTTTTGACCCAGTAACACATAGTACTATGTCCTTGCCAGTACATGATATCAGGAGATACTTGTCCCGGTATTGATGATAACTTTGATCATTTTGTTAAGTCGGCCAGGACCTTCCACTTATAAAAGTACTGTTTTCCCTTTGTAAGCAATTAGTCATTTGTGGACTCTACATTTAGGCTTTATGAATATCCTGGTCCCTATCAAACTTTCACCCACTAGTTTTAGCTACCATTAATGGTTTTATAACATCATTATTCCTTCCGTGCTTATTAGTTCACCTTCTATGGAAAAGGCCTTTCCTTTCTTATTTATATCAATATGGATTGATGGATTCTTAGTTTAACCAATAATTTTGAGTATTTATTTTGATGCATAAATTGGCCCCAAGTCAGCCAATCAGAGACTGTTCAAGGTAGCTGCGGTGTCACTTTCACCTGCTTTATTTAGTTTTTATCATTTCCTTACTTCCTGTTCTAGGCTTATTGTACACTTTTCTGCTCAGCCCTTGAATTAGCCTTTCATGCAAGGAGCCCTGATTCCTTTGAGGATGGTCTTTAGAAAGGGAGCTCTGGGAGCCAACCCTGTTTGTTATACTGGGTGTCATGTTTTCTAGATCTCTTTAGTAGACAAAGCTGGAAAATGTGTGCTTGTGTTTGTATATATGCATACATATTTTGTTTAGTTCTGTATCTCTTCATATTAAAAGCTACAGGTTTATATTGGTATCTTCAATTTCAACCTAAAACACAGGGTCTGTTCATGTTTTTTCCTTTCTATATTTGTAATTCCCTTTTCACCAGTGAGAAACGTGGTTTCAGTAATACCCAGTGTATGCAATACTCATTGGATCAGGTCTAGAATAGACAGAAAGTAGTTTGAGAATTACTAGCACGTACTCCTGCCAAAAATAAACCTGCTAAATAGAATTCAATGTTTATTTACTTTTTTGAGGTATGATGTACACATAATCAAGTGCACAATCCTAAGTGTGCAATGTAAATTTGACACATGCATGCATCTGTGTGACACCTATCTCTATCAAGACAGAAGATGCTTGTCACTCAAAAAGCTCTCTTGTTTTCCTTACTAGTTAATCCTCTTTCCAACTCTGTTGCCAAGAAGCAATAACTTTTCTGACTCTTTGAATTATAGTTTATTTAGTTTTGCCAGTTCTAGAACTTTATGTAAACGGAGTAATATAGTACGTTTTGTGGGTGTACGCATCTGGCTTCTTTCATTTATCATTATGTTTTTGAGATTCATCCACATTGTTTTATATATCAGCAGTTCTTTTTTTTTAAATTGCTAAACAGTATTCCCTTTTGTAATTGTATCACTATTTGTTTATCCATTCTCCTGTTGATGGACGTTTGGGTCAGTTTTTTATCTATTATGATTAAGTGGCAATCAACATTTTTGTATAGATCTTCTGTGTGGACATTTTGTTTTTATATTTTGGAGTAAAATCTTAGGAATGGAATGGCAGGAAAGGGTAGGCATTTATTTACCTGTATTAGAAATTGCCAAACACTTGTTCCAAAGTGGTTGTACTGTTGTTCACTTCCATGTGCAAGATATGAGTGTTCCAGTTGCTTCACACCCTTGTAACATTCTGAGTTTTCACTCCACCTAATTGTAGCCATTCTGGTGTAGTATTGTCTCACCATGATTTTAATTTGCATTTCTCTGGTGGCCAGTGACGAAAGCATATTTTTATGTGTGTATTGATCATTTGTATATGTACCTTTGTGAAGTTTCTGTTGAAGTCTTGTGCTGGTTTTTAAATTTGGTTGTTTTTATTATGGAGTTGTAGGAGCTCTTTATATATTCTGAATGTGAACTCTTGGCCAGAACTATGTTTTCAGAGTATCCTATCCAGTCTGTGACTTGCCTAGTCTTTTTTCTTAATATTATCTTTTGTTGAGCCGGAATTTTAAATTTCAATAAAGTCTCATTTACCCTTTTCCTTCTTTTATAATTGTTGAATTCTTACCCTGCCCAAAGAAATCTTGACCCTTGTCATGAAGATATTCTCCTGTTTTCTTCTACAAGTTTTGTAGTTTTAACTTTAAATTCAGGCCCATGATTTATCTTGAATTAATTGTTTTGTACAGCTGCGGCAATAGGGGTTAAGGTTTACTTGTTTATCCATACGGATATTCTGTGGTTCCAGTGCCATTTATCGAAAAGACTGTTTTTCCCGCATTGAATTCCTTTGGCACGCTTTTAGAAAATGAGTTGCCCATGTCAGCGTGAGTTCCCTGAATAATCTTAATTACAAACATGACTTTGGTTTTCATTGAGCTGTTACTTTATATTTTAAGCAGCATTTGTAAAAACTCTTACTCAGCTTTTATCTGGGGAAAATTTGTTGTGGTTTGACCACCTTTTTCATCAAATGTCAAGATAAGTTGGTGTGTGATTTGCTCCGGGGCAAAATCTATCAGTGGGGCCTCGCACATGTTCCATTAGCTTCTCTCAACATTGTCCTTTTGCCAATATAGAAAGCTTTCTGAACAGTTTCTTTTCTCACCCGACTTAAGAAATCAGACTTTAATAATGTAGTAAGTCAGTCTTTCATTTTTATTAAAGCATATGTGCCATGATGCTTATAATAAATAAATAAAGGCAACTGCCATGCTTTTCTTTTCTCTTTTTTTTCTCCATCTATTCAGCATGTATATATTGAGCTTCTGTTATAAGCTGCCTCACTGTGGGCCCATAGGATGAATGGCAGTTGGCTTTTTGTGATCACATTTCAGAAACCTTTGGTAACATCTTAGAGCACAGACAGGGCTGAAATTTGCCATAATGTGTACCTGTGCTGAGCTCATAAAATATGCACACACATGTGCATGTGCTTTCCCCCTACTCCTTGGAAGAAGTGGAAAACTACCTTGGAGATCTCATTACTAGTAGCTCAGGGCGATTGCAAAGAGGAGTCATAGCTTGCTTTCTCGCTGCTGACTGCTTAGGATTCATTTTCCTTAGCGTCACAGTTTCTCATGTAGCCTAATATTTATCCTTTGGTGGAAAACATGTAAAGTTGTCTGTCTCTCTCTCTCTCTCTCTTTTTTTTTTGGTTTGTTTTTAGACCTTTCACACATAGCGGTTTTAGGGCTTCCTCTGCCATTAATGTATCCCATGGCTTCATGCATGGTAAGAAGGTGCTGCCGATCATTAGGTGTGCAGTTGACGATGTGCTTCCAGTAGCCATCAGCCTGCGACCTCGATAGTGTGTGTTGGAAACAACTGTGTTGGGTGACTGTTGTTATCTCGAATCCACTGCGGCCGAGCAAGAATAATGGCAGATGACAGGGCCGGCAGGCTCAAGGCTCCCAGGAAGAGTTGCTTTCTGCAGCATCTTGTGTACAGCAGCCTGTCAGAGCTGCTCAGGGTGTGTGGTGGGAGCTCCACATGGCTGACAAGGCAGCAGCATTGTGTTTGAAATGTGGACACGTATTGAATTTGTATTAGCTGCTTTTGTAAGGCAAAGTGCAAGTACATAATGAAATAAGTAACGTGTGTAGAAACATTGATTTTTGTTTCATCCTGGTGCACAGAGGCCAGGTCTGTTCTCTGCTCTGGTGTTCAAAGGGGGCTGATCTCAAACCAGAGGCTATTTTGCATTTGTTTTGGCAATAAGCATATTCTTCCTTTGTTGTCCCAACCCCCCCCCCCATCTACGACAGAGGGGCATCTGTTGTCATATCCATTATTTATCTGTGAGAAACAGTTTTACTTAATTATCTTCCCTGCCGCTGGAGGCCTGGCTTGGCTCTCTCCCTTTTGAAAGGATAATGGGACTCAATGCTGCTAATACGTTTTAATTAGTGAGCTCATGGCAAAGCCAGCGCCTCACACTTGGTTCTTTAGATGGCTTTGTAGATAAGAACTTGTACAGCAAAATGAGCCCGGTAGCTGCGTGCATGCTTCCTGAGAGCCGCGTTCCACTCCCACGGCAGCTGAGTGAAGTGTGCATTTTTGCAACACCCTTATTCCTGGCTGACCCTGCCAAAGTGGCAGAGACCGCCTTCTGGGCCACTTCACGGGGCTCCTTTGTATCTACCTTGCCCAGCTTTGGAGGAAAATGAGCTCTTTTCCTCCAGCATGGCACAGCTCGTGTTCTGAGAGAATGGTGTATCTCATGCTTTATTCTCGGAGCTCCAGCTCCTTTGTTTTAAAACAAGACAGTTGAACCATGATGCGCTTTCAGGCACTTTTGAGCTCTAAGCTTAGAATCTTTAATGAATGTTGAAGTTCTGGAGATTGGTAAACCATAGTATCAGGAACTGAGGACCCAAGGAGAGGAGCCCTTGGCTAGCACCATGCATGGATAGCCTTGGGAAAAGGGTAGTTTCATTGGGGCTCTGCAATATTTGTCTGTCTTTGCCTTTGTGAAAATGCAGGACGGGGCCTTCCCATGCCCCACTTCTCCCTTAGCTTTCTTTGAAAATAAGGTGGTATTTTTCTCTGGGCATATTAACATGTGATTTTACAACTGTATAGTTTTCCAAATTCTTTCATTTCAAATGCAGGTGGTATTAGTTTCTTTTGAGGAGCACAAGCCCAACCTCTGAGAGGTTAAGTGATTTTCTCCACCATTACCACCCTGTTGGTGCATGCCAGGGCTGGAGGTAAGAACCTAAGTGTCTAACTCCTGATGTTAAGGGTATCACATGGTGTTGTATAATAACTCTGAGAGATGCCCTTCACAGTTCTTTGCTCTGGAGACAGTTCATAATTGAGAGCATAAGGAGATGTGTTCTATAGATTTTTAGATTAGAAAAATGCCCTGTGTTAGCAGTCCCCTAAAGCAGGGCCTGCCAAGAGAGGACCGACCTGTAGAACTTTTGTGACTCCCATTTACTCATGTATGGAGCAATAGAGAGCCTCTGGGGGTAGGATTAAGGTTGTGATGGTAATTAACACTTTCCCTCCTCTTGGAAGGGCCATTCGTCATGTATCCTTTTCCAAAACCAAATCCCCAAAGCCAGAGAGAATGTCTGGGCCAGTGTGTAGCAAGGGAGGTTCGGAAGGAGCGTGGTGCACTTCTCACCTGGAGTTACTGTTGGCTGGCAACTCACAGAAGTGCCCCGGGTGTACTGGAGTGAAGAGGTGGGGGAGGGGCAGCTGGGTACGAACAGGGTGGAAGCATCCAGCCCCACATGCTGGAGCTTCGCAACATCTTCTGGAACTGGAGGGTAGGGAGTCTTTAGTTTCAGAAGGACCTCGGTTGTTAAGGACACAGTAGTTGATTGAGTCGGAGGCATCGTTGGGCCTTCCTGGGAGATGTACCCTAGTTTCATTCCTTATGTACACACCTGAGGAGGGAGGATTCTGCTTATCACTGCTGGGTCTAGAGGAGATACAACCCCCCCCCCCCCCTGCCCCCCGCCCCCTGCATCTTGTGTGCCTTTGTGGAGGAAACACTGCCTGTTGGCATGCTTTGCTTAGCCTAAGGTTACCTGGTTGGTAGAAAGCTTCAGTATGTAGCCTTCATATAGGGGGAAGAGACCACCCATGGCAACAACGATTTGTCACTGGCATCAGATGGAGAAGTGGCAGTGGCCAGCAGAATGGGGAGTGCTGCTACCCAGCCAGCCTCCACCACCTTGGCCTCTCCTTGCTGTCCTCAATAGGGTCAGTATACAGGGCCCAGAGGAAGGTGAGCAGGCCACTCCTTCCCCATCTCCGCCAGAACTAGTAACTAGCAGGTGCAGTCTGTGTTAGGAGGGACAGACAGTCTGGCTTTGAACTGGATTGGACTAATTTTTTAAAGTAGAAGTGACTGGGAATGTGATTGGATTGGACTGAGATATCTCTAGTTCACAAGTTAGTTGGACCTTTACCCAACTGGATGAGACCCTTGACTTTGCGACTGGTAACATTTAATGAAAAAAAAAAAAAGGCATGGTGTTGAGACTCTTCAGCCAAATCTGACAGAACAGATCAGCTGTGACTTGTGGCTCTGGTGGATCACAGTTTACTCCATTAAGTTCAGATGTGCATAGAAAATAAAGCTGCTCTGTTTTTCCTAATGGAATCTCCTCAATCTGTTTAACAACGTCTCTAGCCCTTCTGGGACTTCAGCTCAAACAAGTGAGCCTCAGACACACCTGTCTCACCACTTGCTTGCACACCCTCCTTTTCTCCTCACAGTCACTGGGGAGCCTGATGGGGTGGGCTCTCCTCGTCTCGTTGGACCAAGTTTTCCTTTATGTCATTTCTTGGCAGAATGTTTTCCAGGAAGCCTAATTTATGTAGGAGAGCAACAAACAATCCACTGTTATCTCTGTTACACCTCTCATTTGTGTTCTGAGCTACAGTATTTCTGTGTATAAATGAAGACTCTCTTGTAGAGGAAGCTCAGAGAAGTGAAGAAAATGTCCCAGGCCACACATCTAGGAAGACACGGAATTGAGATTGGAACCCCTCACTCCTTGCTGCTGCCCCCGAGGCTCCTCCCCAGAACACACAGTTGGTTCTAGGTCAGCCCTCTGCAGAGCACCCTGACTTCGCCAGAAATTCAGCAGGGCAGCTGCTTCTTGATATGGGTCAGTGGATGATGTTTTGTTCCGATTGAAAACACGGAAATAGTGGTGCTTTTCCTACATTTCTAATTAGCCAAGCTGAAGCTTGTGATGTGAAGCCAATGAGTAGGGTTCATTTCCTATTGTATATTCTGTATGATCCATGGAATGTGGTTGGCACTTGCTTCGGTTAAGAGCAAAGGCAGAATAATGACACCAGCAGCCGCGAAATAAGCGGCTGGCTCAGAACCTCCAGCAAGTCAGGGACATTGCAGGGCTGAGTCAGACGCTGAGTCTGGGCCGGTGAATGAATCCAGGCTGCTCTTGTCTCTCCTTCAGGCATCTCTGGGATGAATTATATTTACAGGACACCTTAATGTTTACTGGGAAAGGGGTCCAGCAGCTTTCTCTCTCCTGGTTTAGAAAACCACCCTTCAGTCTATGCCTTGGAGGCAAGGAGGGGCTTTTCCTAAATGGCCATCTGTGAAGTCTGCAATTACCAGGGATGTGCCAGTTTCACCTCACAGCTTCCTTCGCAAATGTCTCCCCTCCTGTCTTTTTTTTTAAACACGTAGTGTCAAAGAGAAAGCACAGCCTTTGTTGATGAGTATTAACGAGGACAGTTTTATAAGGAGTACTGTGATGGCTTGCAGGGATGGTTGTCAAATGTCACATTTTGCTTTCTAGAGTTCATGCAGCATTTTGCGTTGCATATGGACAGTAATGTGTTCTCTGTGAGGTGAAGTTGGCTCTTTTGGATGTGTTTTTCAGTCAAATTCAGGAAGTTCCATATGGCACTGCTTTTATTCTTGCATCATCTTTACTAGGTATTGACCTTTATGCCTGAAATTGGTCTCATCTAAAAAAACAAATGAAATATGAGTGAGAATCAAGTGCATGGATCTTGGCTATGAAAATGCAAAGAATATATCCTGAGTGTTTTAGGCCAGCAAATTATTCTTAACCACAGGAGATCACATGGAGGAATAGAATCTCTTCACTATAATCTAGATTTGGCCTTTTAAAATACAGGTGAAATGCAGTGCTAAAACTGAACTGAGTGTTGCTCTCATAGAGGGAGCTTGTTATTGCCATTTTCCTTGGGGAGGCTCGGTGCTTTAGTAGGTGTTGTTGATAAAGCTGGGTATGCTGTCTCTTGCAGCTGCTGCATAATTCTGATGAACAGAGCAGAAAGGAGGCCCAGAACACATGATTGTGGGAACTGACCTAATTTTTTTACTTCAAGGTGTAATTTCAAATCATTTATATTCTTTACTCTGCATTTTATATGCTCAATTGATTTTTATAGTTGAATAATCAAGATGGTAATTGATAGGATATATCATTTACTAAATTTAGTCAAAAGTTACCCTAGAGAGTTTACTGATGGGGGTATACATTTTTCATTTTAACTATTTCCCTTCTAGGGTTTTTAAGAAGTGTTCTTTATTCTTGGAGTAAAGCAAAGCATCTGACGTAGTGATTACAACCAATTGTTTCCAAAAGATACTAGAAAATCAAAATACTGAATACCCTGCATAAATCAAATAGGCTTACCTGGTTGATATTCTTAAGTGGCCACACTGGGGAATGCCAAGGAAAGGCTGTTAGTGCCAAAGTAGGGGCTTTGTCAGCTGTTTTTTCTTGGCTGATAGGTAATTTATTAAATGTCTTTTTTTCCCTCCCTTCCACCATTGAAAAATATGGATAGTACCAGAAGAGAGGAAATGGAAATGACACCAATTTAGTATTTGTTGTTGTTGTTGTTAACCTCACTAATATATAAATACATTTAAGAAAAAAATGTTTTTGAAACCATGGAAGTTCCAGAACTCTCCCTTAACTGTCCCTCTCCTACATCTATAGCTTGATGTGCTCATTGGTTATGAGCATTCAACTACAGTTGAATCAGGTTCTTAAAAAAAAATCAAGACACTGGAATCCTAAAAAATATTTGGTAAAATAGATCGTTTTGTCTCCATGTTTACATTTGGTTCATGAAAAATTGATGATTTAATAAATCAGAATTGTCAAATACTATAAATGTATGGTTTCTTTTAACCTGAATAGAAGCCTACAAAGTAGGCTAGATGAGCAGCTCTCAATAGGGGTGTGGGAATTTGTCTACCAGGGGACACTGGGCTATATCTGAAGACATTTTTGATTGTCATGTCTTTGGGGAAGGGAGGCTTTCCTACTGGCATTTGGTAGGTAGAGGTCAGGATGCTGTTAAAACCCTGCATTGCATGGGGCAGCCTCCCATAACAAAACACTGTCTGGCCCAGAATGTCAGAAGTGCCACTGTTCGTAAAACCTGTACCGGATCCACAGGCCGGAGCTCTGGATCTATATTCTAGCTCTCCTACTAGGTAACCATCCAACTTTGGACAAAACTGCTTGACTTCTGTGAGCCTCAATTTCTTCTTTGTAGAAGTACAGATAATGCTTCATCATCCACCAATTTTTTAGTCTTGCAACGCAGATCACTGTGAGCTATAACTAAACAAATTGTGTGGTAATAGAGTAAAAAAAAATTGGATTTTCTTATGTTATCATTGTTTAACCAGAATACTTTCTTGATGAACTCAGAATTTTCCGAGTAATGATCTCTTGAAGGTTAAGACCTGTAGTTATATTTCTTTAATATCCTCAAGTGAAATGCCATGTGTATAAAGGAACATCCCATTTTGTTAATTATGTATACACATATTAAAGACCCTCCATCAAGGGAAATCTGCCCGTTGATTAATTTTCCACCCTTGTGTAGTACTGTTTGATTCTGTCAGTTCTTAGTGGATCTAGCCGCTCTAATTTGCTTGATGAAATGTCGATCACATACAATGTGATTCCTATATAAACACACACTATAGGCTTTTTCATAAACATTCAGTACCCAAACTAACTGATGAGGCTAGGGTTTCTGGAGCAAATCACTTTGTCGTGCAACCGACTAGATGAACACTTGATTGAGAGACACTTCTATATCTGGTGGGGATTTGGGTTTATGTGTGATGTAGAACGGACCCAGAAATACCGTTGGCCAAGTGACCCTGGTGGGAAGGGACACTCATGACTGTTCTTTAGTCAGAGCAAGGATTTTGAACAGTTCTGGAGGGGATCTGAATTTCTTGACTTGATGTGAAAACCCATTGACTACACAGCCCTAAGGGTGTTGTTGATGCTTCCATGTTTTCTCATACCAATTGAACTACTTCTGCCTAACTTTTCCAAATGTATGGAGAAATAGGTCAGAGTTGTTAATGTTGAACATTAAATCATTCCTGGAGCTATTTGAGTCTGGTAGTCTCTTGTGAGAGACCGAGAAAGAGCTCCTTTGGGCATAAAGGATGAACACAAGTGGCGGCTGGCAGCTTCTGATCTCTTTCTCAGATTTAGCATTATTTGATAAATCCCTGGAGTACTATAGTGGCCACTCTTTGTGATGGGCATCTGCCTTCATTTGAATTTGTATATGAATACTGCCCACTTGGGCAGGCAGTATTTGGGTTACTTGCCAGCATCTTTCATTGGACACCAGCTTTTCAACAATTTGTCCAGTACCTTCCCCTTCACACCCTTTATTCTAAAGCCTTAAACACCCATATAGAGTGTGAAACATGCAGGAAATTTTTTTTCCTTCTTATTGATTTAACCATAGTGGTAGATAGCTACTTGGAAAAATTAATGACAGGCTCAGAGAGAAATTTGTTAAGTATATAGATAGCTTTAAAAGCCTTATAAGAATAAATGCTGAATGTAGCTAAATTTGCAACTTTGTTTGAATATTAATATAGTTAATGCCATTTTTAGAATTAAAAGTTTCGGGAGATAGTCAATTTAAACTTCTGACTTAGGATGCTTGTCTCAGAGTCGTGATTGTTCTACATTTAGAATATATCTGGGAGAAAGTAGATTTGTGTGATGGTTGATTTTGTGTGTCAACTTGACTGAGGCACAACGTGCCCAGACTTTTGGTCAAATATTAATTATTCTGGGTGTTTCTGGATGAGATGAATATTAGAATTGGTGGAGTAAGTAAACCTAATTTAGGTGGGCCTCATCCAATGAGCTGAAGTTCTGCATAGAATAAAAAGTCTGACCCTCCTGTGAGTCAGAGGGGACTCCTACCTTCCTGCCTTGATCTGGGACATTGGTTTTTCTTTTTCCTGCTTTGGACTCAAACTGAGACATTAGGCTTTCTTGGTCTCGAGCCCTGCTGGTCTTCTCACTGGAACTACACCATTAGCCATCCTGGGTCTTCAGCTGGCCAACTGCAGATTTCAGGATTTGTTGGCCTCCATAATTGTGTGAACCAGTTCCTTATCATCTGTCTATATCTGTCCATCTACCCAGGTACTTACTCACCTACCTACCTACTTATCTCCATATCTATGCATCCTACTTGTTTGCTTTCTCTGGGGGACCCTGCCTAATTCAATTAGTGTTTGCCAGGGAATGGGAAGAGGGATAAAGCAGTATGAGGTTGTGGGGGCGGTGGTGCTGACCAAAATGTTAGATAATTCAATAGCTGATCCAGCGATAGTTGCACAAACTTGTGAATACACTAAAAATGACCTAACATGTACACTTAAAATTGTCAAATTTTATGGTATATGAATTATATCTCAACTTTAAAAAGTCAGCTACATCTGGAATCCACTAACCTAGGCCACACCACTTCGTCTCTTGCCTGGACAACTGCGCTAGCCCCTACCGGTGTCCCCGCTTCCCTGCTGCCACTTCTATTTAGTAACCAGTATGCTCTTGTAAGAAATCAAAATGATTTCAAATTATCCCTCTTTAGACTCTTTAATGATTTCCCATCATACTGAGGATGAAATCCAAACTCCACCTGATGGTCTATACTATCTTCTGGCCTCCCTGTCTGTCATCATGCCATTCTTCTCTTGATTCTTAAAACTGTGGTCAGGTTCACCTACTTCATGTTCCTCAACATTCCACTCCTGTTTTTCTCCTGGGCTTTTGTAGCCACTGGTCCCTCTCCTGGGAATGTTCTTCAGGCTCCTTCTGTCTGTGGCCGGCTCTTGCTGCTGCTGCTGGCTTGCTTTTGCTCCTCATTCTTGGCTCCTCCCCCACCATGACTATCTACCTCTCATCCTTCAGGTCGTACCATAAATGCTACCTTCCGCGAGCCCCTTATCTGATGTAGGACATCCTGTTTGTTTCCAATGTATATTACAGCCTCAGTAATCTGTTTTTTTGGTCGTTGATCCTTTGTGGCTTAACTAGAGTGTAGGTTTCTCAAAGGCGAAGATCTTGTTTATCTTATTCTCCTTCAATTCCCTCACATTTTAGCTCAGTGGCTGGTTTCATTGTGGTTATGGATTTGGCTCTGGAAGGAGGATAGCCTGGATTCCCTGTACTATCATTGTGGTCGTGTTACTTGAATTTCTTCCGTGAGAGAGGCGAATCTCTCTGATGGAACTGTTGTGAAAATTAAATTAGATGATTCATAATATGAATTTCGCATTTGGCACCATGCTTAGCACATTAGTAAGTGCTCAGTAAATTTTAGTAATACAGTACATAATAATTGCTCAAAAAATAAATTAATCCACAAAAATAGACTCCTGGGGAGGATCTCCTCTCCTGGCTTTTGAGTTTATTTGCTAGTTACGTTCTTTTTCCTGAATCTTACCTATTTTATACTCCTTCCCTTGCTCCGCCCCCGCCCATTCCCAGTCCCCTGAGGCAAGTCATTTTATTTTTTTATTATAATTCTTGAACGAGGAAATGAAACCATAGAAGGTTGATGGGGAGCCTGGCCTAACTCCCACTGGTCGTGTCAGGGTGGAGCACAAAGCAGGTTTAGCAGACCCTGCTGGGTGCTACCTCCATTTACTCACTTCCATCTTCCTTGTCTGTGCTCAACTTTGTTTACTGAGTCTCCCACATTCTTCTGGGAAAATAACCCTACTCTAGGAATACCCTTGGTGAGGCTCAACCAGGAGTCAGCTAACTACCTCAAACCAAATCCAGCCAGTTTTTGTAAATATGGTTGGAATGCAGCAACTCTTGCTCTTTTGTGTACTGTCTATTCCTGCTACAGTGGCGGAGTTAACCAGTTTGCTGATGGACCATCTAAGCCAGTCATGGAGATCTTTCCCTTGCTGGTGATTGAAGGTGAGCATATGGCTCTGTCCTGGCTATTGAGAAGCAAGGGGGGAGGTTTCCTTAACCATAAGAAAAATTGAAAAGATTCTTTCCTCTGTTTCTGGACGTTGTGTTGTGTGAAGGTTATATCTGGGACTGATATAACCATCATATGGCCAGTTTAAGGATGAAGCCGACCCTGATAGAAAGGAAAAATAGTTAGGACTTGAGTCCTTGCGGACATCCTTGAGCCATGGAGTCTGTTAACTTTGAAAAGTCTTCTACCCTGGTGCTTCATTTTATAGGACAGAATTCAATTTTCTTGTTGAAACCAGTTTGAAAAGGCATCTCCTGTTACTTGCAGCCCAAGGTATTCTAATAGATATGTTAGTACTTAACATGTTGGAATGAATGAATGAATGAATGAGTGAAGTGTTGGGCAGAAAGTATAGCCCTGTCTCTTTTCCTTTCATCCTTGAGGAGTTGCTTTATGGACTGACTGCTAAGTATGTCTGTGAAACTCAGATGCCTTTCTTGTGCCAGCTGAAAAGTCAACTTTTTCTTACCGCCATGCTCCCATTCAATTCCTGAGACCCTCATCAGTTTATTATTTTATTTTTCTGTACTGACAGTTGAAACTGCCTATCCCCTGACTCCTGCCACCCAAGCTCTGTGATTGGGGAAATTCCTTAGAGATGTCTTTCTTTTTTTTTTTTTTTTAAAGATTTTATTTATTTATTTGACAGAGAGAGAGATAGCGAGAGCAGGAACACAGGAAGGGGGAGTGGGAGAGGGAGAAGCAGGCTTCCCGTCGAGCAGGGAGCCCGATGTGGGACTCGATCCCAGGACCCTGGGATCATGACCTGAGCCGAAGGCAGACGCTTAACGACTGAGCTACCCAGGCGCCCTAGAAATGTCTTTGTTGTTGTAAGGTATTAGGAAGCCCTAAAAGGAAATTTTATCATATTTTAGACAAGGATTATTTAACCAGGTCAATTTCTAAAAAGTATATGTATTAATGGAGCCATTCCACAGGGATGTGCATTTTATTCATGCTTTGCCACCTCACTTAAGCAATGAAGGTGATTGATGAGGACATTACACTAATTTGATAGCTTTTATCTTGGAATTTCAAAGCACCTGATAAATGACTTTGATTTACTCCTTGTTATACCTCTTAATCCAAAAGAATATTTTATACTTCTCTTGGCAGCTTTTTGTGTGTTTGGAAGCAAGAACAGTCCAGTTTCCCCATTTCCCAGGTGGGCATCTCATTTCTAGGATTTTTCTTGTGCCCTTCCCTCTCTGTATAGGGTAAAGGGATGTGACTGCTAATTACCAAAATCATCAATATTCACTGAACTCTTCTGCTACTCTAGGTTCAGATGATACAGAGATGTAAAACTTAATTCTTGCTCCCATAAGAGATGAAAACTTTGGTCAGGAACATATGATATATAATAAGAAAGGAAGTTTGAGGAATCATATCAATGGTACAAGTAGACAAGCTAAAGGAGAGCAAAGATTTTGATTTGGTATAGATTCTACTGAGGAGAGGTATTAGGTGGATTTGTATGAAGAGAAGAATTTAGCTGAATAGAGAGAGAGAGAGAGAGAGTGTGTGTGTGTGTGTGAGAGAGAGAGAGAGAGGTAGAGAGAAGGAGGGAGGGGGAAGGGAGATGGGTAAGGAAGTTGCTCATCACAGAGGAGGCAGATGGCACATGGTGTCTTTAGAGGTTAGTAATTAGACCAATTCGGCTAGAATGTTGGGACTGTGTAAAAATTGGATTTCGAGAAGGCTTTGAGGACTAGATTCCGAGAAGTTGGAATGATGGTCAAGTGGTTTGGACTCTATTACAATCTTAAATCCATGATTGTTTTTGTAAACAATCCTGATTTGTAAAAGAAAATGAGAGGTAATAACATAATTCCAATTTAATATAAAAATAGTTATTAAAATGACAGATTTATCATTGTTAGTAAATCAGCTGCCTTCCAAATATTTGTAAGATTCCCCTTGTTTTATAATAACCAAGATGGATGATTTTCTTCCCTCATTTTAAGTTTTACACAATCCCAGCATTCCAGCCCAAATGATCTAATTACTAACCTCTGAAGGCACCATGTGCTCATGTGCCTTCTCTATTATTACTGTATTATATTTGAAAGAGCTCATTGTCTCTTGAACTCCTCTATTTGTTCCCTAGCGCAGGGCCATGTCTCATTCACTGTTATATTCCCAGTGCTTATTGCATGGTAGGGAATAACTGTGGTAGTGGAAGTGAACTAAGTGAACTTAGTTCTAGGTTCTAGTCACTTCATTTCATAGGATTTCATTTTTACTCTCAATCAGTCTCTATAGTTTTTATAGTTTTGACATTTTTAAGATGATAAATGATCATGACATTCTTTTTTTAAAGATTTATTTATTTTGAGAGAGACAGAGAGAAAGAAAGCAGGGGCAGAGGCAGAGGCGAGGGAGAGAGAGAGAGAAGCAGACTCCTTGTTGAGTGTGGAGCTTGACACAGGGCTCGATCTCATGACCCTGAGATCATGACCTCAGCTGAAACCAAGAGTTGGATACTCAACTGACTGAACCACCCAGGCACCCCTTGACATTGTTTAATTAAAATGATTTTAGGTGTTGTTTTCAAATTCATGTAGGATTTTCAAAATATAACATTCTGAATTTATTTTGGGTCAAACATCAGTGAAGACCTGAGACAAACTTCTTTTTAGATTGACAGTGTTCTGGCCCTATAGCAGCATAGAAAGGAGGAATTATACCTTTCCATTTAATGTGATTAGTCAGTTTGTACTAGGAAAGGCAGAATGTTTATGAGGGCTAGTTAAAACTGCCTCTCCTAATTTTTCCACATCAGCTTAGCTTAGGAAATAATGTGAGTTTCATTTCTTTAGCATGAGCTATGGTAAATCTCCATTTTATTTGGATTTCATCCTGACTGAAGATTCCTGAACTAAATCTAGGAACACTAGATTTTAGAAGTTTCTTTTATTAGGAACCTTTTTTTTTTTTTTTAAGTCATCTTCCTGTTGTAGAAATAGTTTACTTCCCTTCTCTTCATTGATAACACTATTTTAATTTACACATTGGAAAAAGCACATGAGGCAGTTCCCTCCCGGTATTCATTGTCCCCTCTTCCTTAGTGACAGACACCTGGGAAGCATGCTTTCCCAGGATTCTTTGCAGCTGGTGGCCGTGGACTGAGTTTTGGCAAATGAACTATAAACAGATATGTCAGATGGGATTTCCAGGAAGGCTCTTTAAAAGGGAGAAGGGTGCACATTCTTTCCTCTTTCTCTTAAGTTCTTTTGTCTCGCTTTTTGTCTTTTTGTCATAAGAATATAATGGCAGGAGCTTCAGTAGCCATCTTGGATCATGAGGTGACCTTGAGGTTGGAAATCAAGAAGGATGAAGCAGAAAGCCAGGAGGAACCTCACGACTTCATGGAATCTCCAAACCAGCTCAAAACTCTTTGTTTCTTGCTTGTTTTTGCCTATAAGAACAAGCTCTGGCATAACAGAGCTGGGGCACATTTTCCCAACTGTTAACAATAATCCTGTAATTTCATTTACAATCGGGAATATCATGCATGTGTTTTGAAAGTAGAAAACGATAAATTTTTCTCACCAACCACACTGGCGATGATAATCACTAGAAATAAGAAAGTGTGGAGGTGAGAACCTATTTTCCTGGAAGGAGAGGCTGTGTGGTGTACTAGACAAAACATTAGACTAGGAGTAGGGTGCCTTGGAATGTCTGTCCTAGTTCTGTCACTGACCAGCTGTTCAGTAGCATAGTTATTTAATAGCATGGAACTCTTGTTTCTTCAACTATAAAATGAATCATCATCACTCTCCCAATCACCTGATACAGTCACTTGCCAAGTGTTTGCTTTGTGCCAACTCTTTGCAGGCATTCTGCTAGTCCTTGGGACTTCCGTATCTTAACTTAGTGCTCATTGCCTTCTGTTATGATACATGGCAGGTCTAAATATGACACATGTATAAATAAATCTGTGATTGCATACATTGATAGATTATAAACACAGTGCTGGCGAGTTTATAGCTCAGATGAACAAATTCTATTTTTATCTTGTAACAAATGTGTCCTATAGATGAAAGGGACAAACATCATTTCCTTTGACAGGTTGGGTTTCCAAGCTTTGTGGCTATGGCTTGCTGTATGGTTAAAGGTTATATTTCAGGGAGATTACATAAAATCGTTGTAGTTAGCAATTGGGAAGTGGACTATATAGATATAAACTGAAATAAAACCATTACCCCACCCAACTAATTCTCTTCTTTTTGCTGTTTGTTCAAGGGTGTTCCAGTGGTTCTTGGAAGATAAATAATCTTTGATCTCTTTTATATCTCCCTGAGAAGAGTAACAGCTAGTTCAATACTTTGAATTCCTAAGGAGCTAAGATTTGCTAGATTATTTATTTGATCTATAGTTTCTCTTAATTTTATCCAAGATGGAGTCAAGGTTTTGAGGGCTTATAATTTTGTTCTATAATAATAATGATGTACTTTTTCCCCCTATATTTCAAATTTCACATTTTCTACTCCTTGGGATCTTAGTGTAAAGAACAGAACTCAGGGCATTCCACTTGAAACTTGAGGCAAAGAAGCAAAGCACAAACAGTGAGTATCGGAAATGGTGGTCAGAGCTGCCATGGGGGATAAAGTGTGGGCTAAAGATGAAAATCAACTCCGTTTCATGAATTTCTCTTCAGTACTTGTGTGAAAGTGGTAGTAAGTGCCATTGGCAATGGTACAGCAGTTTCTTTTCTTGAAATAAAAGGGCCAAGCTATGCGCAAATGTTACTTTTAAAATGGGCTGTCTATTCTAGGATGCTTGTTTACGCTTAAAATTATTCAGAACACCTTGAAATAAAATCGCAGTCCATAACCCACTGAGCTGATGAGAATCATGCTCACTTGCTGCAGCCAGTCTCCTGATTTGGGAGCCAACAGAGCCAAAAGCCAGTGTGGGAGAGTCTCTTATTTCTAAATAGGCACATGTTTTATATGTGCATATTTTACTGTCTTCATTACAGCTAAACCAAATGATATTTGGAGCCCAGAGCATCTAGTCTGTATAATTTAAAAGGGAAATAAAGGCAAAATTGAATGAAATTGCTTATTTAAAAAATACCCACAATCTGTTGGTTCAATATTTATGAAACTCTCACAAAAATAGGTGATTGGTTAGCCTTCATATGTTCATTTTACTGTAATAGCAGGAGACCCTTTCATGATGAAAGGCTTTGGTGGTTTGATTTTATTGTTATTAGTGGTTTTATAACGTTGTTGGGTCAGTTTCTACTTAAATTGCTGGTGTGCATGAGAGAAAAATAAAATTACTCATTTAGGCTTCCTCTTTATTATCTTAAAACTTCGGAGAGAATTTTATTTTGGTTCATTGCTTCATGAGCACATGTGTTGTGAATCACTTGTGTGCAGTTTTAGGCCCCATGATAGGCTTTATGAGATTTATGAAGATAGAGATGGCATTGCCCTTTCTCCTGGGTTGTTTAGATTCTCTGGAAGAAGGGAGACATGCGCACACAGGCATGTAACAAGAACACATCATCACATTAACACAGATGTGCTTTTTTGCAAAGCTGTGTTTAAACTGTTTTTTAGTAATAGTGGCAGTATGTTTATAGTGGTTGCTAGGATCTAGGCATGTCCTAAATGCTCTCATATATTAACTCATTTAATTGTCACAACAATTTCATGGGGAAGATACTATTATTATTTTTAAAGATTTTATTTATTTATGAGAGAGTACACATACATGCACTCAGGGAGAGAGGGACAAGCAGACCGTACTGAGTGTGGAGCCTGATGCGGGGCTCAATCTCAGGACCCTGAGACTATGACCTGAGCTGAAACCAAGAGTCAGATGCTTAACTGACTGAGCCACCCAAGTGCCCAGGAAGATACTATTTTTTTAAATTTAATTTAATTTTATTATGTTAATCACCATACAGTACATCATTAGTTTTTGATGTAGTGATCCACGATTCATTGTTTTCGTATAACACCCAGTGCTCCAGGCAGTACGTGCCCTCTTTAATACCCATCACCAGGCTAACCCACCCCCCCCACCCCCCTCCCCTCTAAAATCCTCAGTCTGTTTCTCAGAGTCCATAGTCTCTCATGGTTCATCTCTCCCTCCGATTTCCCCCCCCTTCATTTTTCCCTTCCTTCTCCTAGTGTCCTCCATGCTGTTCCGTATGTTCCACAAATAAGTGAAACCATATGATAATTGACTTTCTCTCCTTGACTTATTTCACTTAGCATAATCTCCTCCAGTCCCATCCATGTTGATGTAAAAGTTGGGTATTCATCCTTTCTGATGGCTGAGTCATATTCTGTTGTATATATGGACCACATCTTCTTTATCCATTCATCTGTGGAAGGGCGTCTCGGCTCTTTCCACAGTTTGGCTATTGTGGACATTGCTGCTATGAACATTGGGGTGCATACAGCCCTTCTTTTCACTACCTCTGTGTCTTTGGGGTAAATACCCAGTAGTCTAATAGCTGGGTCATAGGGTAGGTCTATTTTTAATTTTTTGAGGCACCTCCACACTGTTTTCCAAAGTGGCTGTACCAACTTGCATTCCCACCAACAGTGTAAGAGGGTTCCCCTTTCTCCACAACCTCTCCAACTTTTGTTGTTTCTTGCCTTGTCAATTTTTGCCATTCTAACTGGCGTAAGGTGGTATCTCAGTGTGGTTTTGATTTGAATTTCCCTGATGGCTAATGATGATGAACATGTTTTCATGTGTCTGTTAGCCATTTGTATGTCTTCTTCAGAGAAGTGTCTGTTCATGTCTTCTGCCCATTTTTTGACTGGATTATTTGTTTTTTGGGTGTTGAGTTTGAGAAGTTCTTTATAGATCTTAGATGCCAGCCCTTTATCTGTAGTGTCAGTTGCAAATATCTTCTCCCATTCTGTGGGTTGCCTCTTTGTTTTGTTGACTGTTTCCTTTGCTGTGCAGAAGCTTTTTATCTTGATGAAGTCCTGAAAATTCATTTTTGTTTTTGTTTCACTAGCCTTTTGAGATGTATCTTGAAAGAAGTTGCTGTGGCTTATGTCAAAGAGGCTACTGCCTATGTTCTCCTCTAGGATTTTGATGGATTCCTGTCTCACATTGAGGTCTTTCATCCATTTTGAGTTTATCTTTGTGTATGGTGTTAGAGAATGGTTGAGTTTCATTCATCTGTATATATGTATATATAGCGGTCCAATTTTCCCAGCACCATTTAGTGAAGAGATTGTCTTTTTTCCATTGCATATTTTTTCCTGCTTTGTCGAAGGTTATGTGACCATAGAGTTGAGCGTCCATATCTGGGCTCTCCATTCTGTTCCATTGGTCTATATGTCTGTTTTCGTGCCAATGCCATGCTGTCTTGCTGATCACTGTTTTTGTAATATAGCTCGAAATCAGGTTAAGTGATGCCCCCAGCTTAGTTTTTCTTTTTTAACATTTCCTTGGAGATTCGGGGTCTTTTCTGATTCCATACAAATTTTAGGATTGTTTGTTCCAGCACTTTAAAAAATGTCATTGGAACTTTGATCGGGATGGCGTTGAAGGTATAGATTGCTCTGGGTAGCATAGACATTTTAACAATGTTTATTCTTCCAATCCATGAGCATAGAATGTTTTTCCATCTTTTTGTGTCTTCTTCAATTTCTTTTGTGAGTGTTCTGTAGTTCCTAGAGGATAGATCCTTTACCTCTTTGGTTAGGTTTATTCTGAGGTATCATGTTTTTTTGTGCTGTTGTAAATGGAATCATTTCTCTAATTTCTCTTTATACAGTTGCATTGTTAGTGTATAAGAAAGCAACTGATTTCTGTACATTGATTTTGTATCCTGCCACATTACTGCATTGTTGTATGAGTTCTAGTAATTTGGGGGTGGAGTCTTTTGGATTTTCCACATAAAGTATCATGTCATCTGCGAAGAGAGAGTTTTTCTTTGCCAATTTGAATACCTTTTATTTCTTTTTGTTGTCTGATTGCTGTTGCCAGGACTTCTAGTACTGTGTTGAACAATAGTGGCGAGAGTGGGCATCCTGGTTGTGTTCCTGATCTTAAGGGAAAGGCTCTCATCTTTTCCCCATTAAGGGTGATGTTTGATGTGGGGTTTTCATAGATGGATTTTATGAACTTGAGGAATGTTCCCTCTATCCCTATACTCTGAAGAGTTGTAATCAGGAAAGGATGCTGTATTTTTTTTTTTTAAGATTTTATTTATTTATTTGACAGAGAGATAGAGAGAGAGAGAGAAAGGGAACACAAGCAGGGGGAGTGGAGAGGGAGAAGCAGGCTTCCTGCTGAGCAGGAATCCCAATGCGGGGCTGGATCCCAGGACCCTGGGATCATGACCTGAGCCAAAGGCAGATGCTTAATGCTTGAGCCACCCAGGCGCCCCAGGATGCTGTATTTTGTCAAATGCTTTTTCTCCATCAATTGAGAGGACCATATGGTTCTTCTCTCTCCTCTTATTAATGTGTTCTGTCACATTGATTGATTTGTGAATGTTGAACCACCCTTGCATCCCAGGGATAAAATCCACTTGGTTGTGGTGGCTGGTCCTTTTAATGTATTGTTGGATCCTGTTACTATGATTTTGTTGAGAATTTTGGAATCCATATTCATCAGGGATATCAGTCTGAAATTCTCCTTTTTGATGAGGTTTTTGCCTGGTTTGGGGATTAAGGTAATGTTGCCCTTATAGAATGAGTTTGGAAGCTTTCCTTCGGTTTCTATTTTTTGAAACAGCTTCAGGAGAATAGGTATTATTTCTTCTTTGAATGTTTGGTAGAATTCTCCAGGGAATCCATCAGGCCCCAGACTCTTGTTTTTTGGGAGGTTTTTGATCACTGCTTCAATCTTGTTACTGGTTCTTGGCCTCTTCAGGTTGTCAATTTCTTCCTCTTTCAATCTTGGCAGTTTATAGGTTTCCAGGAGGGCATGCATTTCTTCCAGGTTGCTTAATTTATTGGCATATAGTTGTTGATAATAATTTCTAATAATTATTTCTATTTCCTTGGTGTTAGTCATGATCTCTCCCCTTTAACTCATAATTTTATTAATTTGGGTCCTTTCTCTTTTCTTTTGGATAAGTCTGGCCAATGGTTTATCAGTCTTATTAATTCTTTCAAAGAACCAGCTTCTAGTTTAGTTGATCTGATCTACTGTGTTTCTGGTTTCTAATTCATTGATCTCTCCTCTAATCTTAATTATTTCTCTTCTAATGCATGGTTTAGGCATCGTTTGTTGCTTTTTCTCTGCCTCTTTAAGGTGTAAAGTTAGTTGGTGAATGTGGGATTTTTCTAGTTTTTTGAGTGAGGCTTGGATGGCTATGTATTTCCCCCTTAGGACCGCCTTTGCAGTATCCCATAGGTTTTGGACCAATGTGTTTTCATTCTCATTGGTTTCTATGAATTGTTTAAGTTCTTTGATTTCTTGGTTGACCCAGACATTCTTGAGCAGAGTGGTCTTTAGCTTTCAATGTGGAAATTTGGAAATTTCTTCCAAACTTTATCTTGTGATTGAGTTCCAGTTTTAAAGCATGATGGTCTGAGAATATGCAGGGAATAATCTCAATCTTTTGGTATCGGTTGAGACCTGATTTGTGACCCAGTATGTGGTCTATTCTGGAGAAGGTTCCATGTGTGCTCAAGAATGAGCATTCTGTTGTTTTAGGGTGGAATGTTCTGTATATATCTATGAGGTCCATCTGGTCCAGTGTGTCCTTCAAAGCTCTTGTTTCCTTGTTGATTTTCTGCTTAGATGATCTGTGTATTGCTGAGAGTGGAGTATTAAGGTCTCCTACAATTAACGTATTGTTATCAATATGACTCTTTATTTTGGTTAACAGTTGGCTTATGTAGATGGCTGCTCCCATGTTGGGGGCATAGATATTTACAATTGTTAGGTCTTCTTGTTGGATAGACCCTTTAAGAATGATATAGTGTCCTTCTGTGTCTCTAACTACAGTCTTTAGCTTAAAATCTAATTTGTTTGATATAAGAATTGCTACCCCAGCTTTCTTTTGAGGTCCGTTGGCATGGAAGAGGGTTCTCTATCCCTTCACTTTCAGTCTGGATGTATCTTTAGGTTCAAAATGAGTCTGTTGTAGACAGCATATGGATGGGTCCTGTCTTTTTATCCAGTCTGCAACCCTGTGCCATTTTATGGGAGCATTTAGGCCGTTCACATTGAGAGTGATTATTGAAAGATAATGAATTTATCGTCATCATGTTGCCTGTGAAGACCTTGTTTCTATAGATTGTCTCTGTAAATTTCTGTTGTATATCACTCTTGGGGTCTTTCTCCTTTTATAGAACCCCCCTTAATATTTTTTGCAGGGCCGGCTTAGTGGTCACATATTCTTTCAGTTTCTGCTGGTCTTGGAAGCTCTGCATCTCTCCATCCATTCTAAATGACAGCCTTGCCGGATAAAGTATTCTTGGCTGCGTGTTCTTCGCGTTTAGTACCCTGAATATGTGTTGCCAGCCCTTTCTGACTTGCCAGGTCTCTGTGGATAGGTCTGACGTTATTCTGATGTTCCTCCCTCTGTACATAAGGAGTCTCTTCCCCCTAACTGCCCTTAAGATGGTTTCCTTGGTTCTAAGATTTACAAGTTTTACTATTACATGCTGGGGCGTTGGCCTGTTTTCCTTGATCTTGGGAGGGGTCCTCTCTGCCTCTAGGACATGAATGTTTGTTTCATTCCTGAGATTAGGGAAGTTCTCAGCTATGATTTCTCAAATACATCTTCTAGTCCTCTCTCTCTCTCCACCCCCTCAGGGATCCCAATAATTCTGACATTGGAACATTTCATGGTGTCACTTATTTCTCTGATTCTGTTTTCATGGGTTTTGATTTGTTTTTCCTTGGCCTCCTCTTTCTCCTTCTTTTCTATCAATTGGTCTTCTAGATCACTAATTCGTTCTTCTGCCTCGCTTACCCTAGGTGTTAGATTATCTAGATGAGATTGGATCTCATTGACAGCATTTTTAAATTCTGACAGTTCAGCTTTTATTTCTCCCCTTAGAGAATCTATGTTGCTGTTAATCGATTTCTCCATTCTAGCTATCGTCTTCACAATTGCTACCCTGAATTCCATTTCCGACATCTTGGTTATATCTGTCTCCATTGTAAATCTGTGGCAGAAGTCATAGTCTCCGAGTCTTTCCTCTTTTGGGGGGTTCCTCCTCCTAGTCATTCTGTTGAGGGATGGTTGAAGGAATGTACAGAGTCCAAATTATTGACCACAACCCAAGCAAGATGCACCTGTTTTTAGGGACCTTAGGGTTGTTGGCCTCTTGTTTTCCCAGCCTGTCTTCTGGGGGAGGGGCCTGCTACACTGTAACTCAGGCAATCCTATTTGGCAGAGTTGCCCTGGCCCCTGTGGCGGGGATGTGCTCAGTGAAAACCGTTTTTTGGGGGCTTTTGTTCTCTGGCGGCTTTCCGTGTCTCTTCTGAGAGTAAGAGCAGAAGAGATCATTTCTAATCCTCTGCCTCCAAGTAGAGAGATTTCAGTCTTTTCTTCAGTGAGCTCTCCAGGCCACACTATCTCCTTTTCTCTCTGTGCTGCTATAAACTGCAGCATCCTGTGTTGTGCGCCCCTCAGCTGTGCTCCCAGTCCTCGCCTCCAGGTTGGGGCACAGGGGCACGTCTCTGCCCTTTGTGCTTCTAAAACTGCCAGCCACCCCCAGTTTGCTCGCATGGCCCCACTGCTCCAGGTTTCAGTCCAGGGGGCTGCTTAAAGTCCTTTCTTTGTTGCTCCCAGTCTGTGAGTCTGTGCCCTGTCCCCAGTGTGGGAGGCTTTTGCACTCCTGTGTTATTTCACCTTCCCGGCGCCAGTGCTTATGGCAGCTCCCTCCCCCTTCCGTTTATCTTCCGACATCTGCCCGTGGAATCACGGCTCCCCACTTCATACCTTGAAACCAACTGCCTGCAATATTCTGTTTGTAGAGATCCAGATCTATCTTCTTAAATCTCAGGCTGATTTCGTGGGTGTCCAGATTGGTCTGGTAGATACCCAGTTCAATTCCGGGAACCGGTTGGAATAGGGTCCCCTACTCCTTCGCCACCTTTTTCTCCCCCCCCCCCTCAAGATACTATTATTAGTGGTATTTTACAGAGGACAGAAAGTTAAGCAACCTGCCCATGAATCAAAGCAGGTCTAGTTTTAGAGTCTTGTCTTGTACTTAGATCAACTATATAATTCTGCTTTTTGGTTGAACAATAAATTACTATAGCTAAGACAATAGTTGTAAATACATGGTTTTTTTCAACACCAACTTTAAAATTCATTGTGATGGCAATGAAACAAGCATTTAAGCAGAAACATTTTAATAAAAATGTTAAAGGAGAAATTCACTTTTAAATTTAAGTTTTGAGAGGGTGATGGTTTCCACAGTATCATCTGTGAGTCAAATACTTAACAGTAAATGTAAATATGAGCCATTATTGAAACATTTTGAGGCCTTCATTAAAACAGTATGTGTAATTCAAGAATGTGATACTAGAGCAGCAATTTGAATACCCCTTTGAGCTCATTATAATGAAATTTAGGTTCTCCAGTAATGGAACTCTGGAGCACAGCCACCAGCCTAGTAGGGGGTTAACATCACAGCTCAGCTCTCTTGGGTGTGGAAACTGCCCTGCAATTCCATCCTTAGGAGTAGGAGACTAACTCTCTGTTGGAGGGTGGTTCTGGGAATTTTGATGGAAACTCTGGTATCTTTCTGATACTATATTACCTGTAGGGGAGGAAAAGGATTAGATGACATTTCAAGATGTCTTCCAGCAATGGGTTCCTATTGGGGACCGACACAGAGGATGTGAATGTTGGCTGGACCTAAATTTCAACTCATCATGATCAAGGACTTGAACAGATCTGATTGTACTTGAATTAGGTTGTGGACACAGGCTAATTTTTCTGCTCTAAGGTTGAAATGGCTAGTTGTTAACCCTCCCTATTTGCTTGGTTTAAGCATGTGATGGGGTAACTATGATTACAATTAATTTTGATTCCTTCTTATCAAAAAAAGGGACTGTAGAATTTTTTTGCACTTATATCTAGGTTATATAATTTTGGCCTTATCTAGATACTAGTGAGTGATATACAAGTAGAGTGTGTTAGAGGAAATAGAAGATGAAAATGACTATAATATTGGAGAGTGGCATTGGTTCTTCAGAGAATGGGTACTGTGGTTTCAAGTGTGAATGTTTGATTAGCTGCTCTTTATTAATGTGGTGTAGAATTTGTATCCAGTGGAAGATCCGTTTTCTAAGAGCTTCTGTACCGCTACATTACTATTAGAAAAAATGGTTTCAGTCGAATGGCAACATTTCTAATTTTTAAACTGTAAGATTAATCTGGATCAGCTGAGTAGATAGCCCTGCCCAATGAAGATTGTCCCTCAAAACTGAGAAACACTGGTTGATAAATAAAACATCTTAGCTTTGGGTATTGAAGTTGTGTCTGAAAGAGAAGAAATTATAACAGGTTTGAACTTACTTGCAACACTGGACTCCCAACTAATTTTCAGAAAATTAATTCTGTTCACGAGCCTCATTGTTAGCTGTAGTCTGGTACTGTTTGTGATATTAATGCCTTAGTTGACTTAGCCACTGAGAGATTTAGACTTCTCATTTGAGATTTATCAGTTGGGCACAGTTACAAATTCTTCCTCTCCTAATAAGGTAGTCAGTACATCTATATTGAGTGCCTATTACTTTTCTAGAACTGTACTAGGCTCTTGAACCACATTTGGTTTATGTGTCACCTCAGAGCTGTGCATTAGTCCTGCTGACTGAGGCATCCTCTCCTGCTCCCACAGCATGGCTAAGCTGCTGTGGGAACAATCCCTCATTTGCTTGCAGAAAGAAGCTGACAGCGGCTTCATGTCCATGCTGTGTGTCTGTCCTGAAGCCCTGAAGTTTCCCTCTTGCCCCTGAAACACGGTGGGACCTACTCAGCACACTTCCATACGTGCAACCTACAAGTTGTGGGGAGTTAACATCCCATGTGGCCAAACTTTGACCAATGAGAGAAGGGGATCAGTGGCTAATTTCTTTCTTCCTAAGTCTGTACTGGCTCTCTGGAGATCCAGTGGCTTCATCCTGCCTCTCTGAAGACATTCTGCAAATCTGAGCATTCAGTTATAAGGAAGGTCTGGCTACCTCGGTGACATACTTTCTTCCATTTGCTTTCTCTTCTTTCCTGCCTCACTTCTGCTTCCCTGGAATTGAACTTTTCAATAAAGTGTTATCACATAAGCTTTTGCTTCGAGATGTGTTTTCTGGGGGAGTCTGGGGTCATTCTGTTCTGAAAGAGAGAAATGTTTGGTGGGATTACAAGGTAAATCACAGTGATATAATGTGATGAGTGCAAGAGTTGTATACAGGAGCTGGGCATGTAAGTGAGGAAGAACTCTAGGTGTTGGAGGCCCAGTGAGTGAGGGAGGGATTCCCGGAAGGAGGTGCTTCCTCAGCTGAAGCTTGCCCAGTGAGTAGTGATTCACTAGCTGCCTGAAGCAGAGAAGGACTCTCTACGTGGAGGGAGTCGTGTAAGAGGCCTAAGACAACCAGGGACACTTGTTTTGGCTGGGGACATGCATGAATTAATAGCTGGTGGGAGATACAGCTGGAAGGTAGACAGGGCCAGGTCATAAATGGTCTTGAATATCCTACTTGAGAGATCAGTTTGGTGGATTCGTGGAGTGGAGTGGAAGCCATTTACCCCTCACAGTGAGTTGAGGGGTAAATGAGAGACAATAGTGGAAGATAGTACAGATTACTCTTTCCAGAAGAATGGCTGGGAAGAAATGGGAAGGAGCTGGAGGGGCACATGAGATGTATCAGTCAGAGTTCTGGCGGGGAACAGCTCACACAAAAAGCTGAACTGAATAGAATTTGATATAGAAACTTTTTTCTGGAGCTATGTATGTATTTTAAGGGGCCCAGCAACACAGGCACAAGGAACCAGCAGGAACAGGTCAAGAAGCTGTTAGCACTCATAGGCCCAAAGGGACTAGGGGAGGGAATGGAGTTGGAATGGAAGCTTAGTGGCTATGGAAGGTAGAAGGGAGATAAGTACTTCCCACCATTCTCTTGTCAGTGCTTCTCATTGGACAAAGTTAACCAGAATCCAGAAGATAAAGGAACTTGAATGAAAAAATCTAGAGAAGTCAGGCTCTCTGGGCCTAACTTGGGGCAGTAAGATTCGAGATGGATCTGAGGAGCAAATGATGAATCACCAACACACAGGGTCGAACGAGACTTTTTTTTTTTTTTTTTTTAAATAATAGGAGAGACATGGGGGCACCTCGATGGTTCAGTTGGTTAAGCATCTGACTCGATTTCAGCTCAGGTAATGATCTCAGGGTCGTGGGATTGAGCGCTGTGACAGACTTGTGCTCAGCGCACGACTCTCTCTCTCTCTCTCTCTCTCCCCCTCCGTCTGCCCCTCCCCCCATGCACTAACTCTCTCTCTCTCAAACAAGTCTTTAAAAAAAATAATAGAGATGTGAATAATTTACATGTGGAGAGGAGAGCCAGAAGAGAGGGAGGAGAATAATTAATGGAACAAGTTTGAGGAGAGGATAAGACCTGAAGAACAGATACTCGTTTTATAAAATAGGAAGGATACACTGTTACACGAAGCCCAAGGGAGGGAGCCAAGCAGGTGGGTAAGTTAGTGCCCGCACAGGCATGCACAGAAGGGAGACGTTTGAGGAATCTCGTGTCCAGAGAGCCTTTACTTTCTTGCTGAGGGAGAAGCCAAGGTTATCTGAGTGAAGGGACTGGTATATGGCTTGAAAATATTAGTGTGAATTAGAGAATTGTCCTGAGGACCGTGGGAAAGTGAGATGAGTGGGAAAGAAGCACAGAAAGACAGATGGAAGGGGTCGGGGTCCAGCTGAGACAGGAAGTGCTAAGCACTAAAAGCAAGTCATAAAAGACAGAAGTACCCATAATACATATTAATAAGTAAATTGCTAATGTTAGTAGCTATGATATAGTGAAGACAGAATTTTCCTGGTGCTATTTTGACTCTTAGCTCTACATGTGCTTCTGGGTCTCGGATTTCTCACAATTCCATATTTCCTCAATTCTGAGGCACAATTTCTTTTAAAATGTGCCAGAGTTTTATTAACTCTTTTGAAGGAGGAGGAAATCCTTATTGTGTTCCCCATACAGGAATTCTTTTCCCAACCAGTAATAGTATAAATGTATCCACTTAATTATGTATCATTCTTCTTTACTTTCTCTGTCAAAGACTGAGTCTGTGCCTTCACCTAAAATAGCTAGATTCTCCTGAATTACCTCAATCAGCGGTCCTCGAGACTGGGTGGCATTATTTCTTTTCTCAACCTGTGCTCGGGGTCCTGGCCTGTGTTGTCTTGACCTGACCCAGCCTGTGTCTTGCCTTCCAGGACATTGCTCTCTACCTCATCTTCCTATTCTGTTACTCTGCCCTCCCTCTTGCATTCTCTCTACATTGTAGCTTTACTTGCCACCAAGACATTTGTCTTTTGTTGGCTCATGCCCTGGCTCAGCAGGGTTTAGGCATCTGGGAATTTATATCCTTAATTAGTTCTTAGCGTGTCATATGGTTAAGGTTGGACCGTGGTCTTACATTTCCTATTGTTTCTTTTTAAAAAAATTTCTACTTCCTAATGTAAATGATTTGAGCCTTGGTTCGTAAATAGCCCCAAAATTGCCAATGTTTCCACTGGTTATACTCCTGGCTTTGTTACTTGTAATTAAATACTATATCTTTGGAGTTATTCCAAAGTGTTTGGCAGATATCTCAGTGACAGTCCTTTTTTTTTTTTTTAAAGATTTATTTACTTACTTTTAGAGAGAGAGCGAATGTGGGAGGGTCAGAGAGAGAGAGAGAAAGAGAGAGAGAAGCAGACTCCCCGATGACTGCAGAGCTGGATGCGGGGCTGGATCTGACGACCCTGAGATCATGACCTGAGCCAAAACCAAGAGTCAGTTGCGCAGTGGACTGAGCCACCCAGGTGCCCCAGTGACAGTCCTTTAAGTTACAGGAAGTGGTTTTATTCTAGCATTTAAACATCACTGGTTTGTTCTGAGGGGATAGGTAACTTTGCTCCCTCTGGTTACATTACCTCTTGTGGGAGAGGTGGTCTTTTGCACACCCTCACTCGTGGTTGCTGTGCTGCTTCCTTGTGTAATTTCTTTTTTTTTTTTTTTCAGACATTGTAAGCAACAAAGATAACATTCAATTCTTGGAATACTCAAATAACTCAAGTGATAATCAAATGAATGGATTGTTGACCTATTGTTAGGGTTGTAAAGGCCCAGTCCATGACAATTACGTCATTCTGCATAGTCGGTGACAAGTTTCTTTTGATAGGGATTTCAGAAATCTTCAGATTTACATCTTAGAATTGAAGAAATGTCGTAATTCTTCTTTCACATTGCTGCCATCAAGATCAAATCAGAACAGACATATGAAACATCTTTGTAAAGTACAATAAGCCGAATGGGTTACAGTCCTTCTTTTCTATGCCTAGTATAATGTGTGGCCTGGAATATAATAATTCAGTAAGAGGTTTTTTGGCACACAAGCCTAAATAATACTTTGTCTTGTGTATGAATGATCATCTCATGTTTATATAATGATCAGTTAATTTACTTATTCTAATAGCCTACAAGATAAGGAGAGAAGCTATTGCAACTTTATTCCAGATAAGAAAATCAAGGCTCAAGGTGCCCTGGGTGGCTTAGTCTGTTAAGTGTCTGCCTTCTGCTCAGGTCTCAATCCCAGGGTCCTGGGACCGAGCCCCACATCAGGCTCCCTGCACAGCGTGGCATCTGCTTCTCTCTCTCTCCCTCTCTCTCCCCCGACTCATGCTCTCTCTCTCTCAAATAAATAAATAAAATCTTAAAAAAAAAAAATCACGGCTCAGAGTGTCTGGTGGCTTTCCTAAGGCACACAGCTGTAAAAGTGGAGGTGGTGGGATTAGAATCAGGGTCATCTCAGACTATGATTAGTCTGCTTAACATTTCTGAGCTGTATCGTAGAAAAGGATGTGAGAAAGCACTGAGAAAATATTATTTTTCCACAGATGCCCATAATTATTGGAGAACAGAATAAATTAGACTTTATAATTTCTAAGCAGTATGCCTTATATTTTTTGCCCTAATTCATTCCTGTGTGCAGAGACATGTATTATATTTTGGAAAGACAATTTAATTTTCTTGTTGGAAATGACTGTTGTATATTGCTTTTAAAAAAATTATGAATCAAGAGAAACCTGTAGAAAGGGAAGCCATCCTTATCTGTACTTTCTAATTTTCCAGAGTCAGTATTTATTACATAATACAAAATAGGTAATATAAATGATAAGTTTTTTAAGATAAACATGCTTAGAAATATGACTGACATCCTAACAGTGGTTATTTCTGGCTGATGAGATTATAGCAGATATTTGTTTTTGTGTGTTTCCATATTTCTAAACTTGTCACACTGAACATGTATTGCTTTATAGTTAGAAAACAAAACATTAAATATTATTTTAAAACTATTGTAAGAGGAAAACAGACAATGCTGAATAATTAGAAGCCTTATGTGGAAATTAAAGATATCTTGGAGGAAGTAACTTGTGAAGAATTATTTTTACATTACTTTGAGGTCATGGATTCCCCAGGACACAGGGCGTTGAGAGGATATTGAGCACAGGGAAGTGTGAAGAGGGATTGGGCAAAGGGAATTATTGATGGCTAAATTCTGCTTTCTGTGAAGTTCAGAGAGAGGTGGTGAGATACCAGCTTTTATATTGATTTCTGCATATAAGGTTTTAAGATTTATCATTTGTTCTCAGGATCTAACAAGGAAACTCTCATGGTCATGATGACATACTTCGGAGTTAGGCAGATTTAGGATTAGATTAGGTTCTAATTCTGGCTTTGCTACAGATCAGCTGTGTGACATTGGGAGGTTACTTAAATCTTTGCCAGTTTCCTTATCTGTAAAAACTCAACCTTAGAAGGTGGTGGACAGCACTGAGATTTGTGGGAAGAACTGGGCACTGTGACTGGTACATGTTAACCCATCATGGGTAGCAGCTGCCTCAACCACTGCAATCATCTACCTGATCTGGGGTTTGAGGTAGTCATGAAATGAGTGGGTTTCAGGGAACTATACTGTGTCTCAAGTATCTGTCAGCACCCTTGGTTGAAGGTGACAGCAACCCAGCTCAAATCAGTTTCAGCTTTAAAACAGAGTGTTTATTAGAAGTATTTTGGGGTAGTTCAACAAGTTGGTTGAAATAAGGAACAGCCATGGGAACCTCTGGCTCTTGAACATCTTAACCTCCTGGGGGGATGGTTATAATAGCTGCTTTAAAGTCTTTGATAATTTTAATATCTGTGCATTTTGAAGGTTATCAAATATTGGTATCTTTTCTCTTGTGTATTGGTCAGATTGTTCCCGGTTCTCTGTATATCGAACAATTTTGGATTCTGGATATTTAAAATATTATGTTCCAGAGGTCATAGATACAGAGAACAGATTGGCGGTGGCCAGAGGGGGCGTGTGTGTGGACGGGTAGGCAAGATGGGTAAAGGGGATCAAAACGTACAACTTCCAGTTAGAAACAAGTCCTGGGGCTGTAATGCTCACATGGTGACCATAGTTAATAATGCTGTATTGCATACTTGAAAGTTGCTAAGAGAATAAATCTTAAAAGTTCTTCTCACAAGAAGAAGATCTGTACATATGTGTAGTGATGGATGTTAACTAACTGTGATCGTTTTGCCCTATATACAAATACTGATCAGTGTGTTGTGCACCTGAAACTAATCTAATGTTATTTGTCCAGTGTATCTCAATTAAAAAAAAAAATTCTGCTGTGAGACTCTGGGTCCTTTGACAATCCTTTGTAAAGTTTTCTGTTTGTGTTAGCAGGCGAGTGCCTGCCGGTTAGGTTCAGACCACAGGTCACCTTTTGTACGTGGCAGTTCCGGGGTTAATTCAGTTTTCAGAGCATTTGCTATGTTTTCTTTTCGGTGGTTGGAGTTGTCTGCCATCTGTTGAGCCACTCAGGGTTTCGCTGAAGCGATGGTTCACAGCTTAGTTGAGTTGTCTGTGACTGAGCTGTGCTGCTTTCACTATATGCCACACAGCCCCAGCTTGAACGGGAGCCCGGGGCTTGTGTTGTTGGTTCCTACACAGAATCGGAAGACCCCCTTCCCTGTTCCTGGGGGATATTTCCTCGGTGACTCCCTTTTTCTATTTTCTCTGGCCAGAAAGATGGATGACGCCTCCATGCTTTTCTGTAATTCTGCCTGACTATAGCCAAGTGGCAAGAGAAGGAAGGGAGAGCAAGAAGGAGGAGTCTCTCAGGAGCCCCTGTTCAGTTCTTTTCTCCGGAGATAGGTTTTTTCCCTGGGGGTATTAGCTGCCTGCCTCCCTGTGGCCTCAGTGCTGTTCTACACCTGGGGCTGGCCTCGGGGCGGGGCTGCAGGAGAAAACCCGAGGACACAAGAAGTGCAGGGCCCCCTCCTCCCCGCCCCACCGGTCTCCAGCTCACAGAGTTCACTTGCCTTGGTCTGGGGGCCAGAAAGGGAGGATTCTCCTGCAGTCCGCGCCTACTGGACAGTTCCCGGATTTGGCCCACCTTCAGCTCAAAGCCAGGAAATAAAGCAAGAAGGGAAGCCAGCAGACGAACTCCCACTGTGCTAGTTGTTAGTCAAGTTGTGATTTTCTTCCCCAGCCCACCTGCTATTTTTTGTTTTGTCTTGATTTTTGTTTTCTGGGCAGGGTGGGGAAAGAGAAGCTGTAGTGGGCTTTCTCCATCTTGGCTGACACCAGTGAGTACTTACTGATACTGGCCAGATAGCATGTTCATTTTAGGGTGTTCTGAGATTGGCTTTCCAGTCAGAACTGCGTGGAATCTTAGAATAGCTCCCCAAAAGGTAATGAGGACAAGGGACATGCTGTTACCTAAAGAAATGGTAGAAGGATGCTAGCCAGACAGAACAACTCTTACTCTTTCTGAATAAAAAGAAAAACCTTTTCATAGATACTTTGTTTCCTAGGCGTGTAGTTATGACAGTAGGTGTTATTAGGATTTATTAGGATTTTTAAAAATTCTGTTTGAGAGATTTTTATAACATCACTTGAGTGCAAAAGAACTTAACTAGCTTATTTTTACTTAGCTCACAGAGTTTGCAAGCAAAACCATTATTTGGATGTCAAATTGTCCAGAGCCACTTATCACCTCTTCTATTTCTGTAGACACTCTTTACAAAAAGCTCAATTTCAAGTGGCAGTGTTGACGATTATTGGCGTTTGAATTTAAAATGTATTTTTATAAATCTGTTCTGGCTGAAGTCTTGCCAGTGGCTTAGCTGGATTCAGGTGTGGAGCTGGACTTTTCCTGAGCCAGATTATGAAGTCAGTAAAGTGTATTTTCAGAACCCCTCCACCTCCTTGTTCTCTTTCCTCCCATTTGGCTATTCGTATTTTTCTTTTCCTTCTGTCTGCCTGCTTATACTTAAGCTCTGGGTCTTTTTTTTCCATGCTACCTCGTACAGAATTCATCTGATCCATGTCTTGAGACCTTTGCCCTTAAGGCCTTGCTGGGCAATTGACACTCATCAGAGAAACTAAGGAGTGACGATGGAATAATCCTTCAGCGATATCCTTTGAATTTTTGCATGTCCTACCAGGTGCCTTATCCTAAAGTCAGGAGAAATAGGAACATTTTTAATGTCTTAGCAAAGCACCTACCTGAGCTTAGAGAAAGCGATACATTGTAACTGTAAAAAAATTTGAAGATAGAGAATCACAAAAGAGAAAATAGAAATCACTACGTTCAGCACTCAGTTCACTGTTGTCAGCATTTGGGATACATACCTGAGTCACATTTTCATGTGGTGATTATACACTCATATACTTTAAAAGGGTTCAGGCGTAGTGTTTCTTAACCTTGATATTACACTTAAATGCCAGAAATAGTTTTGTTATAAAATATGGCATCCTACTTTAGGATATACATATCCTAATATTATATATTACGTATGGCATTATCATTTTAGAATGGACTCCATACAATCCTGTCATGAGAACACAATACTTTATTAACCAGTCTCTTATTGTTGCACATTTAGATTATTTTCAAGTTTTTAGTATTTTAAATAATCCTAAGATGCACACCTATTGTGGTTTCCTTGGGTTACGTGCCTGGAAGTGGAAGTGGGATTGATGTGTCACGGGGTGTATTTAATACATTTCTGAAACTTTGGATGCAGTTTCTCTTGGTGCTTATTAAATAGGAAGTAGTTGCTCAAATTTGGCAGAAGGAAGGGTGCCTTTTCAGTTTCAGCCTGATTCATATCAAAAAATTTGTAGTTCCTATTTCAGGCAGATAAGCTTGCAGCCATATGTAATTAGACATTAACAGGTGGATTTCCAAGGATTTAGCTTTCCCCCCCTTTTGGAAAATTGAACTTCTACATACCATTGTACAGGTTTAATTTGGGTTAGAAGAAAAAAAAAGAAAAAAAATTACCTCCACTCAAGAAACCCTTCAAAACGTAGACCGATTCTCCCTCCCTCCTAGGAAATTCTGTCTTAGGAAGTGGCAGATCTCTTTCTTGTTTGGATGTTGTTATAGAATGGGGATTGGTCCCACCTTCGAACTGGGCAAATTTGGCTCCTACCTTGGTCTCTGCTGTAGAGGGCCTAATTCTGATCCTCCTCCAGTTGTGATAAGGCACCTCAGTTTAGACCCTTGCCCTTGGTCCTGCAAATGTTAGGGGTGAGCCTGGAAGAGAACCTGCTACCTGGTGCTTCGTTACTGTCCATGTGTCCTGAGGCTATTACCAGGGACTGGCAGAGAGAGCCTTCCAGGCAGAGAAAGAGTCATGTGCTAGAGCCTGGAGGCAAGGAAGAGGGTAGCATATTTGATCCCCTTATGGGGAGTGTCCTGGAGGAGCAGGAGCAGAAGATGGGTGCCACTTAGGCTGTTGGTGGTAGTCGTCCAGGCAGCAGGAGATGGTCATTGACAAAGGACAGTGGCCATGATGACGGAGATGAGACCCTTGCCGCCTCTGTAGGGCTATTGTGTGGCCCAAATCGAGTAAGAAAATGTGAAGAAAATTGTTTTGGAAAGCTTTTAAGGTTCTGCAGATGTTATTAGTGTTATTGTTAATAACAAAAATAATTATTTTATTTGTGGGCTATGGACAAAATTGAGATTCCAGCTAATCTCAATTCTAATGTAAGCAGATGTGAAAATCAGCTGAAATGATAGGGTAACTGTCTGTCCTAATGTGAGGTGTCACATCCTCCGAGGGCTCCTTTGGGAGCAGGAAGGTGGCTTGGCTAGTCTTGGGGATGGTGGTCCAGGTGGAAAGGATGGCAGTGTTGGAGTTGGCTGGGCTCGGGCTTCACTGTTGTTGGGGAAGTGTCCTTGAGGTGGGTCTCATCATTTAGTAGGTGGATGTTCACATGGTCCCCTGTTGTCAGTAAGGCCTTTCCTTCCGTCTGCTGTGCCCATGTCCCTGAATCTATAAGCTCCCTAATTATGTTTTTTTAGAGGAAATAATTCTTGTCTCTCATCATGATGAGGGGATTGGGAAGGAGGGGTCTACATTCTTTATCAGATTTTCAACCAGTCTTGCTGCTGGTAGATTTTTTTCCTTTCTGAGAATCTTGGTGCTTTCAACTCTGAGAGTTCCTGCAACTCAAATCCACTTTCTTCTTGTTGTCATCTGCCTATATGTAGCCCTTAGCTTTCAGAGTTTCTTCCTTTGATTAGTCACTAAAGCTCATCTTGTGCTTTTCATCTTCCAAAAAATTGTTGAAAACTGAATCTATTGTCATTTTCACTTCTCATCTCTTTATTTTTGTCATCTTAAAGTATTACTGTTTTCACTCCTTGCTCGCTTGAGCAATTACTCTTCTTTGGGTTTGTGGGAGCAAAGAGAAACATGTATTTAATTCAGCACATTTAAATGTAGTTATAGAATAACATAATGATTACATGTGTTTAAGGACTTTATAACATATTTCCCTCAGTACTTTCTATGAGAGTTTTAAAATTAACATTTCTAATATTGATACTGTAGATTGTCTAGCTGTAGATTTCTTGAGAAAATTGAAGTTTCCTTCATATCTTAATCAGTGAACTTGGTTTAGACTTTATTTTTTTGGAAACTTGCCCTCACAGTGCAGGAGAGTGATGGAGGTAGTTGACTTTCCTTTATTAAGAACTATGAAAATATGAGATATAGACTATAATTGTACAAACATAGATTTTTTTCTTTCAAAGACAAAGAGGAATTTGGGTGCAGAGTGTTGGTTGAGTTGCTCAGGGTCTTACATTTTGATGCAGGCAGGCTGGGTCCAAGGACCCACAGGGTGTCCTGCAGGACTAGCCAAGGGAGTCCTTGGCTTCACAAAGGTTGGAAGTCAAACATGAGCCAGCAGGAGGTGAAAGCAGAGCTTATGGAAGAGAGAGAGAGAGAGAGAGAGAGAGAGAGAGCAGATACAGACAGACAGTCTGGGAGACCTGGAAAGGAAAGGAGCATGAGTCTTGTCTTTGGGGTCTGGAGGTTTTAGTTGAGGACAGTGGTCTGGTGCACCTGTCCTCTTGGGCATACAGGAGCCGGTTAGAACAAAGAGCCAAGTGTTAATCTGTGGGCCACGCGGCCTCGGTGTGGAGATAATCTAGTGCCGGCGGTCTGGAATAAGTGTATAATAGCTTTGTCAGGTCATTCTCACCTGGTCCTTCCTTAGATGTTATCTATTCTAGAGAAATCCTTAACTCTTGTCCCTTACAAGGAGGACATATGCTATTTGCATTATAAGGCCTGTGCAGAGCGGGGTGGGGGTGCAGATCCTAGCAAGGATAGAAGCCAGAAAAGAAGCAAAGGAAGGAAAACAACTTTTTTTTCTCACAGGGTCCCTTTCATTTCCTGATATCAATTTCACACTGGTAGAGGTGAGATTGGGACCTAGGTCTGTTGTTGCCTGTTTATTGCCTACCCCTTTACAAGCTTGCACGGAGACACCATCGAAGGAAAATGGTCTAAGCTGGATCTTTCCGAGAAGCCCTGGGCACTTTCATTGACATGAAAACATAAGCCCCATGAGAGCAGGGACTTGGCCATTTGGTTCACTGCAGTATCCCCAGCATCCACATGTCTTCAATTGGCACAAGGGTGGTGCCCAATAAATCTATACTGGTTTACACAATGAATACTTGTAAGGCCTTATTGACAAAGATAGACAGTGAACTCAGATCTAAAACATGAACTCTTTCAAAATAATTTCTAAAAAGCAGGAGTGTCTGCAAATGCAGAGAAGAGGATGTGTCATAAATAGATCAGATACCTATTACTTTACTTAGCCTGAGGTTCCCATGGTAACTTCATGTTCCTTTTATAAAAGAAAAATCTGAATATAAATATTACTGCACACTGCCACTGTGCACACGTACTTGATAATATAGGCTAAAGAAGTTTTTGTTATAAGGTGGTTGTGTGTCTGCATGAAGTATTCTCACACTTTTGACCTTCCCACAGAAGTCGGATGAGTATGCTCACTCATGGGAATTGGAGTTGACGCATTGGCGCGATGCACTACCATCTCATGCTCTCTTTCCTTCTTGCTGCCTCGCTTCCTCAAGTATGGGTGCCAAGCTCTTTGCTGAGCACTTCAATTCCAGAGCTTTTGTCCCAGATGAGCTGCAGTCTCATCAAATACAGGGCTATGCTGTTCTCAATGCCTTACATAAAAACATTCAGAGAGAAGGAACCCTCTTTGAAGGAAATGGATGACATGAGCTTCTTTTGGTTCCATTCCTCTGTGTGTGTTCTCTTAGGGATCAGCACTTTTTCTTCTTTGAGGCCCGAGGCCTCTTACTGCCTCTCTCCTTTTGATTCTGTACTACAATTTGTGCTCATCTAGCGGGTCTTGATAATTAACTGTGGTCACCTCTTAATTCACTACCAAGTCTAAGTAGGGGGTGTGTAGGAGCTGAATTTCTCAAGGGCGGGTCACTGCCATGAACAAACCTCAGAGTCCAGAAGTTCAGGCATCTGTCTCTCTGTCCTTAGGCTGCTTTATTTCACTGCATACCTTCAGGCCTTATCTTGCTGTTTGTCACACCCTATCACCCTGGCTTATTTATGAAGGATCTGGTGGCCCTAGAAGACTTAAAAATCCTGCTATCTTTCCGGGATTTTTCCTCAAAGCCTTTTCTGGTGGTTTCAGCTCACGGATATTTGGTCTGACTCTGAAATCATTATATAATGAGGTCACATCATGCACATTCTACCTTATTTTTCCAGAAAACATGGCCCCTAAAAAGCAAGCCATTTGCATTTTAGGAAATAGGTATCTGCTGGAAGGCTTAGGGAAAAATTGGCTGTGATGAGTTGATTGGGAAGTGCTACAACATTGTACTGAATGGGGGAGTTAAAGGGTTTTTGTGGGTAATTTTCACCAGCTGGAGTTTTTACTTGAACACTTACCTGTGATGCTACTGTTCCACTTTGGAGCCCTTCGTCTTTATGCTCTCTTATAGAATGATACGGTATGTGTGTGTCCTGTCGACTCCAACAAAAACAGAAGCTTACCGAGTACAAGGTCTATGTGTTTTAATTATTTTAAATCTTCCCCATAGCACTTAGGCCATAGTACTTACTAATAATTAAGTGCCACGTAGTAAAGAATGATATATGTTAATGTTTAATGTATAAAAATGATATATTTTGGTACAGGCATAGATTGTTATATATGTTAATGTTTTATATAAAATATGTGTCAAGATATGTATGTATATATGCATATTATTTTTGTATGTGAGATATATTTGAAGTGTTGGCTAGCCTATGTGTAGTTAAATTGTAACAGTTGTCATCATAATTGGGAGATGCTACCCCAGATTTTCTGTGAGTGCCATGAAGCTTTTGTACTATAAATGACTTTTGCATTTGGGGGTGTCAGAGGAAAGCAGAACTGTCAGTAGTTCAAGTAATAAAAACAGATTTTATTCAGAAACTGTTGTAATAGTAGTAAAGAGACCTTAGTGTAGAACTGGGCTCACTTCTGAATACAGCATGGACAAGTGGGGGTTTTTAGGCAAGGAGCAGGGTCGGGGGGTTCAGTGGATGAAAAATTACTAAGAGGACCCATCAGGGGTGGGGGGGGATTCTGCCTAAACTGACTTCTAAAATTGGGTGATGCAGAGCTGAACATGGAAGCCCAAAGGCCAAGGCTTCTATGGGAAGAGAGCATGTGTGTATGTGGGGGAGGGGGTTGGTGGGGAGAGGGATGTACCATGATTTCTACTGAGGGATAATCTTTCCTTAAGTGCTTGGTGATCAGGAGTAATTCCATGTTCTCTTTCTTTTTTGCGTTGTTTCCTGGTTCCCATATATTTACATTGTAAATTTTTCAAAGGATCCCATCATTTTGTTATTTGGGGCAGTGTCTCCATGCCCCAGCACTCTGGGATTGGCAGACCTGTCTAAATAGCCGCCATCTTTTGAGTGGAGCAGGGCCAAATGCTTCGTCCAGTTTATGATTTGGAGAGTATGGCTTGTGAGCTGACATTTTGTTGTTCTTAGAGTGCACTCTGACTCTTGTCAGTCTGTTTGGTGATAAGCTACCTGCAGGCTGAAATGGAGGGAAAATTGTCAGGAATTCTATCCCGGCGACTTGTCAGGAAAACTTGTGAAACATGTTGAAATAGGCAGAAAAGATTACCAGTTGTCCTGCGTGGTGCCCTTTGCTGAAAGATCAGTTCCGGTGGGAGCCTATATTGTCTTTGAACTATGTTACAACATTGTTGAGTTGTAGGAAACCAATAGTCATACAAATGACTCCTGTCCATGGAAATGAGAGTGTGTTTCATCCTTTGAATGCAATGGACCAATTACCCTCTGGATTTTTACCCCTCGGCATCTCTTAGTTCATTTCACTTTCCTGATTGCCCGCTTCTGTGTGCTCTTTGAATTTTCCTTTAAACTGGTTATAACATTGTTATTGATTAACTTGCTGATTAATGATAAATAAGATCTTTGATGTGTATTAATTCCATATTTGTATAAGAAAATTTTTTTACCTTTTTAATTGCTCTTTAACACCTGGGAAATTCTCCTTTCCAAGGGAACAATTTAAGTGTTCAATGGTTAGGTGGGTCTGTGGCTAGAGTTTTGGGGAGTTGGCTGTAAATCAGTACCTTGAATGCCACTCAGAATTTTTGAGGAGTAGATAGTTTATCTTTAGTGATTTTACTACATCACAGTATTTCTTACATCCTTGCTATGGATTTAAGGGTCGCTTTCAGAAATAGATTTAAAAATAAAACGCTTTATTACCAGCCCAGATGAAATAGCCTATTAAATAATTTAAAATCCTTCTAGCTTGGGCTACAATCTAAATTCCTGACCCTAAGTGCTGCCCTCTCCATGGTATAGGTCTGCATTTCAGTATTTTTAAATTATAAACAAACACATTAAAGCTTCCTGCAGCAATCCTGAGAATTTTGTGACATAAGAGTAGTTGTGGCCCTTTAGAGGTCACTAATCTGGAGGAGGCAGGTAGGATAAAGAATTTTAGGAAAACTAATTGGCATATGACATCTACCATTGCAGCTAGAGAATACAATATGCCTTTGACCTGTTCTTATTGCCTTCCTCATCCCCTAACAGACAGTTTGAATGACACAGAGGCAGTGGTCCAGTGGTCCAAGAGAGAGGTTTCTGAGCTTCCTATTTATTCTGGGGCCTTCATTTGAAATTCATGTCAGACTTCTCAGCATCATTATTTTGCAAGGATGATAACAAATTACCTGCGTTTTACATATGAGGGCCAGGAACTTCTCAGTGGGACATGAAAATAGGAAAGATTTCCTCATACAAATAACTGGGTAGAAGAGAAAAAAGAGAGTCATTATGTAAGTGCATGGCTGGTCAAGGCAAGGCTGGTCAATGGGGACTTGTGATAGGCTGAAGAATGCTCCCCCACCCAAGTCCTAATCCTTGGAACCTATGAATGTTACCTTTAGAGGTGAATAAGAATCTTGAGTTGGGAGATTACCAGGGTGGGCCCTAAATGCAATCACCGCAGGAGGAGAAAGAAGGCCACGTGTCCACCGAGGCAGGGACTGGAGTGATGTGGCCACAAGCCAACTAATGCTGGTGGCCACCGGAAGCTGGAAAAGGCAAGGAATGGATTCTTCCTTGGAATCTCCCAAGGGAGCCTGGCCTGGCTGATGCCTCAGTGGGACTTGAAGACAGAATTGTGAGAATCCATCTCGGTGTTAAGCTGCTAACTTTGTGGTGATACATTACAGCAGCTGTAGGAAAACCAATATAGATTATGCTACCTTGTAGTGGGGGGCTGCTGTAACACATACCTAAAAAATGTAGAGGTGGCTTTAGAATTGGGTAAGGAACAGAAATTGGAAGTATTTGAAGGCACATGATAGGAAAAGCCTGGATTGCCTAGAACAGACTATTGGCAGAGATAGGGTTATCAGAGACTCTGTCAGCGAGGACTCAGTGAGGAGCACAGAGGACAAAGCTGAGACTGTCTTAGAGAAAATGTAAACTGTCATAAGCACAATGTTGCTAGAAATAGTAAAGGTGCTGTTGGTTAGGGCTGAGAAGAAGATGAGGCATATGCCTTTGGAAACTGGAGGAGAGATGATCCCTGTTATGTAGTAGCAGAAAAGGTAGCAGAATTTTGTTCTCTGTGGTGTGGAAGACAACACTTATAAGTGACGAACTTGGTTATTTCCAGAGGAGATTTATGTATTGAAGGTATGGCCTGGTTTCTTCTTGCTGGTTATAGTAAAATGTGAGAGGAAGTAGGCAGATTGAGGGGAAAATTCCTAAACAAAAAGGAAACCAGACTTGATGATTTGGGAAATTCTCATTTTGTTCAGATTGCAAAATTGTAAAATTAGGAGGCCCACACATAGTTGGGAAACTAGGCTGTGGAGAGAAAGAACCCCAAGAATGTGTCTGGAAATTCTTTTGCTAGTGCTACAGAAATAAGGTGTCTGCCTCATGGGTCTCTTTAACCATTTCAGCAGAAGCTGGGAATAAGGATGGGATTGTCTAGGAAAGATCTATGGAGGCTCATCTGTCTAATGGCATGAATCCTTTGACATTCGTAGGAGACCCACAAGGGGCGCCTGGGTGGCTCAGTCATTAAGCTTCTGCCTTCAGCTCGGGTCATGATCCCAGGGTCCTGGGATGGAGCCCCGCATCGGGCACCCTGCTCCGCGGGAAGCCTGCTTCTCCCTCTCCCCTCCGCCTGCTTGTGTTCCCTCTCGCTCGCTGTGTCTCTCTTTGTGAAATAAATAAATAAAATCATTAAAAAAAAAAAAGACCCACTAGGGTTTTGATAACATCAGCAGAAATACTGCCACCTTGAACTGAAAGGGACAGAGGTGGATGAAATGGAGGAAGGCTGTTGGAATCCCAAAATTTTACAGGCCAGAAATAGCCTAGTAAAATCACTCAGCTGCACACATGTTCTACTTTACAGAAAACCAAACCAAACCAAACCAAACCTAAGAATGACTCTGAGGGTGGAGCCCTGGGCCCCATGTTGGAGCTGTAAACTACAGTGGATTATTTCTAGGCCTTAAAACCTAATGGAATCTACCCTGCTGTATTTTGAAATTACTTGGGACTGTCGACTTATTCCTTTCCTTCCTCCCTTCCAGTTTATCCCTTTTGGAATGGGAACATCTGTAACTGTTGTTAAGGTCCAAACCCCTTGTATTTTGGAAGCAGGTGACACAGGTCCCAGGTAGAGAGGAATTTTGCCCCAGTATGGATCATAACCAGAGTGTCCCCATACCTGATGCAGAGGATTACATTTGGAATTTTTGAGCTGATGAGATACAGATGAGGTTTTGGACTGGGAGTTGATGCTGTAATGGGCTGAGACTTGAGCTGATGTTGGGATATGGTGAAGGTATTTGGCATGTGAGAGAGACCTGCATCTTTGGGGCCAGAGGGTGGACTGTGGTGGGCTGAATAGTGCCTACCGCCCTTACCCGGAAGAAAAGATATGCATATCCTCATCTCTAGAACCCATGAATTATCTTTTATGGAAAAAAGGACTTCAAAGATGTGATTAAGTGAAGATGGGGAGATTATTCTTTATTATCTAAGCGGATCCTAAATGTAGTCACAAGTGTACTTACAAGCATGAAGCAGAGGGAGATAAGACAGAAGAGGAGAAGGTAGTGTGACCACAGAGGCAGAGACTGGAGTGATGCTTCCATAAGCCAGCGAATGCCAGCAGTCACCAGAAACAGGAAGAGGCAGGGAGCAGATTCTCCCCTCGACCGTCTGGAGGGAGGCTGACACCTTGATTTTGGCCCAGTGATACCAACAGATAAATTGGTGCTTTCTTACATGGCTGTGTGGTGACTTGCTGCCGGCAAGCATGGAAAACTGACCTAGACATGGGGGGAAATCATAGGGTTCCTGCTTATCTGTGTACTCTTGTATTCTGTTTGAATATGAGCCATCCTTAAGATGACTGGTAGACTGTGTAACCATCAGGCTTTTATATTAGAAACTTGTACTACTCCTTCTATTTTAAAACAGTGACCGTCTATTTGAAGCCTAATGGCATTACGAAAACTGAGAACACTGGTAAATAAACACAGGCTGGACTTGGGCTCTCAGCTATGCTACATACTAGCTGGCTGTCTCTGGCTAAATCACTGACCCAATCGGAGTTTCAGTGGAACAATGGTAATATTATTCACGGTCCTTCCTGAACCATATAATTGCTAATGAGTATTTAATGAAATAGATGTATGTGAAAAATACCAGATAAATAATGTATGGTCCTATAATGTTCACCTATTAATTATACTCCTTCTAGCCATATCAAAGCTATGGTGAGCCGTTTTGCACAGAAATCAGTGACCACATTAAATATTTTTCGCCCTTGGAATTAGATGCTACCAGAGAGATTTTGGGTTCAAATTTTTGAACACTTTAAAGCTTTTGATACCTACAGATCTACTTCTCTTCAGAAAGGTTTGTACCACTTAACTGTGATTGGAGGCCCCTGATTGTTCCTTTTACTGCCCTGTAACCTCAGGAAGCTTTTAAACATTATTTTAAAATGTTTGTGTCAACTTGATGAAAATAGTTTGCATTTCTTTGGTGAGGTTTAACTTTTTAAGTTTATTGATCTGAAAGAATTGCTTGTGTTCTTTGGCCATATTTCAAATAATTATTTGTTCTTTTCTGGGCTGGTTTTTAGAAACCCAGGTTTGTTAATTAATCTTAGCTGTATTTTGTTTCTTCACCAATTTGTTGTGTTGTTATTTACCTTTCACTTTATGATGACTTTTGTGTTTAACCTTTGTTAAGTAGTTAAATTCAATGAACTTTTATTTCTTTCCTTTCTCCCTCCCTTCTTTAGGTATGTAGATTTGCCCTTAACTGACAGTAAGGCATATTTGAAATCCAGGATCCTGTCAACTTAATCTCAAATTACCTGTTGTCAAGCTTGGTCAAAAATAATAGTCATAGATGATTGCCTGAAGGGTATACTTAATTTTATTTCTGGGGTGGGGTCTAAATGCAGCAAAAAACCTTTGCTTCCAGCCTGATAATCCCACTTTCCCTAACTTAAGATCCCTTCTTATTTTAAGTATAAGCAGAAATTGAAGTAGAAGAAACAGAGACTCAAACAGTTTATGCCTTACCACATCTCCACTAACTCCTTTCTCTGTCATCCTCTCTGCCCTCACCATCCTTAGTAAGCATCTGTCAAGTGCTAACGCAGTGTAGCCTAACATACCTAACATTTTACACGTCTTATCTTAATTAATTTCCACAACAACCATACAAAGTAGAAAATATTATTATTCTCATTTTCCTAATGAAAATTGGGTGCTTTGAGAGGTAAAGCGGCTTGCACAGTATCGCATAGATTGTGCTTGGTGCAATGGGATGTGAATTCAAATGCAGACCTTTCTGATTTCAGAACTAATTTCTTAAGTGGTATTCTTTCCATGTATATGCATGTCCATGCATGCACACACTCGCAAACACACACACACACACACACACACACACACACACACACCCACCCACACACCCCTTCTCACCTTACACCTCATTTCCTGATGTTGATATGACTTGATATTTCTGTTCTCTTTGGTCACTGATACAGTAAGGGAGACATAATAGAGTGGGTGAATCCAAACGGCATTGTCCAGGATATTAAACTGAATAAATAAGATATTGAACTGAAAATATTTGGGGGAAGGTTTAGAATTTCTTTCATTCTCAAAATGCTCCAATGACATTGTGTCCTTGTTCTCCCTCAGTTCAAGCATCTTGCACATGTAATGTGCTCCGACCAGGGGAGGTCATTGTGAAAATTTTAAAGCATCCAGAGGCTAGAGATAAGTGGGTTGGTCTTAATTTGGCACTTGTAATAAATGTCTCTTTTATAGTCTGTGATTGATGGCAGCCTGCTGTGGTGGATGTGTATGGTGCTTAAAAAACTGCTTGTCCTTTACTAGCATTTGGATGATTAATTATTATACCCACTGTTAAATTTTAAACAGAGTGAGAATTAGGTCAGTGGGAATAGTTCTTTCTGTCTGTGAAAAACTAGGGACAGTGATGGCATTCAGTTTCTGAGGATTATTTAGCTCTTTAGAATCCTATCTATCAATTATTTGGAACTTAAAAACTCTGCCAGAGAACTAGGGAAGTGTAGCCTTTTCGGGGCGGTGAGACTAAAGGTCAGCGGTCACAGCTTGAGCGCATCGACTGTCCGTCATCCTGTCCACAGTGCCTACGCACTGCCTGGCCTGATAATTTTTGTTAAAACAAAACAAAACACAAAGCCCTGCTTGGTGTGCACGGAAGAGGGTAAGAATGAGAGCCAAGCAGAGAGGACAGTTTGGAGTCGGGCTGGCACACAGGTTGGGGGTGATGGAGAAAGCACAGTTGTCCCATGAAATCTGGCTCTAACAAAGGCTTGTTTCTGTGATTGTTTGCAGAATGATTACCACTTTGAATACACAGAATGTGACAGCAGTGGCTCCAGGTGGAGGGTTGCCATCCCGAATTCTGCGGCGGACTGCTCTGGCCTGCCCGACCCCGTGAGAGGCAAAGAATGCAGTATGTTCAGACGTTTGCACCGTTCGTTCCCCTGATTAAACTGTATCCCTTCAGCCCAAGAAGTGATTGAAAATGAATATAAGAGACTTTGGGAAAAAGGAATGTAGAGCATTGATGTCTAGCAGAGCAAAAGCTTCTTAACACTCAGTGCCCTTATGCCTGAAGTCTGTAATGAGACACAGGCAGAATTAGAGGATGCTATTTTTATTTATTTATTAAAGAAAAAACCTATTTAAAATCTGGTTTACCATCTCAGTTGAAACTTTGGAGGGCAGAGTGGCAGAATCTCTCTTTAATGGATTTTTTTCTTTACATTTTAAAAAAGTTTTCAAAAACTTTGGGAAAATATATATAACATAAAATTTACCACCTCAACCATTTTTTTTAAAAGATTTTATTTATTTATTTGACAGAGAGAGACACAGTGAGAGGGGGAACACAAACAGGGGGAGTGGGAGAGGGAGAAGCAGGCTTCCTGCTGAGCAGGGAGCCCGATGCGGGGCTCGATCCCAAGACCCTGGGATCATGACCTGAGCCGAAGGCAGACGCTTAACCGGCTGAGCCACCCAGGCGCCCCCATCTCAACCATTTTTAAGTGTAGAGATCAGCAGCATGAAGTACATTCACATTGTTGTGCTGTCATCACCAGCACCCATGCACAGAACTCTGCCATTTAGCAATGGGTTTCTTTTTTTAAGCCTAAGAGATCATGCAATTTGTCTTTTTAGTGTAACCTACAGAGAGACGGTAGAATTGATGAATATCACATTCAGTAGCTTGTCTTAGCAATAAACAGGTTGGAAGGGCAACATAACGAATAGACAAATAGGTTATTCAATTTGTTTTCATTTGTAAACTCTTGCTTTTTTTAATCCTTTCATTTGGTGAGTGATTGGTACCTTCAGTGAAGTAGTATTGGGGTAGATTGGAGTTCAAAGCATTTGGTGAGTGATTGGTACCTTCAGTGAAGTAGTATTGGGGTAGATTGGAGTTCAAAGCTGAAAGTAAGACATAGAGAGGTTATTTTGGTTTTCCTGCCATTTCTCAAATGGTCTTCCTAAAAGCTTAGTTTTTCTGTTTCCAAATAAAAGAGCAGATAGATAAGCAAATTATTAAGTGGTAGTTAATTCCTTCCCATTCATAGAATGTGTCTCTCTTACTGGCGAGAAGAGTATTAGCATAGGTTGTGGGTTTACTGAAAAAAGGGAGACAGGAAGACAGCAGGAGTCTCATGGGGCAAATTAGAGGAAAAATCCAATATTTTTAGTAAGTGATACTAAATGATTACAGAGAGAACCTGGGTTCCCTGTAGCCAGGTAAAGAGTTCAGTCTAGCAAGACTCAAGAGGATAGTGGGGTCAGATTAGATAGCATAAGACAATACAAGCTGGGGTGTTCTCAGGCAGAAAGATGTCAGCTCTCAGTAAGGGAGGATTTGTGTGCAAAACGGAAACAGTCTAAAACAATACCTATGGAGTTAGCTTGTTGTAAAATGCTTCAGTTACTTTCCTAGGAAATCTGCATATTATTTATCTCTGTTTACTTTTTACTTGTGGGCTAATTCTTTGGCTCCCTTGTAAACAACGCTGGGGGCAGGAGTGGACTACCTAACCACTACGAACACTGCTCCTTACGTAGGTGATGTGCTGGCTAACATTGGCTTTTGAAAGCTGATTGTTAGTTTGAAATGGGCCTGGCCAGAGTATTTTACACCATGGAATTTGGCAAACACTACAAGTTATGTGCCTCTCTTCCCCTGAGAGCTAGTTGTTAAACACTTAATAGCATACCACTGATTACATTTATTGTTCGAAAGTTCAAAAATCTGCCATAGAATTGATGCTTCAATAAGAATTATTTCTATTTGAGGATGGCCAGGGACTTTTTTTTTATTTTTTGCACATTATTTACTATAGTCTTTCACAGACAATGTTATGAATCTGATACTCTAGCTGGAACTTTTCTAAAAAATTGACTAGTCATCAAGTCTCTGTTAGTTATTACTTTAAAAGTGATACTACTTACTTTAAAAATGATACTGACTTTAAAAAGGACAATATGTGATGGCTGGGGACATTTTTTTATGTTGGTGTTTTGTCTGAAATCTGAATTTTCAGTGATTTCCGCATAATATGATTATGTCTGCTCTAGAAACCGTTGGTCTGGCCTCTAAAATGTGACTTTTTTCTTGTATGGTAAATGCATACCAATATAAATTATTTTAAAATGCCCCCAAAATATCACATATCTCAGTAACTTAGAAACTCAGTTAATTCATAGCATTAAACATGGTGCTTGCCATGTTCCTAGCCATTAAAGTCCTGCAGATGCAGTTATGGTAATAACTGAGTATTTCCTCAGTGGCTTAGGTTTTCTCTTGCTAATAATAGCTATCATTTCTCACGTACTGACTGTATGCTAAACACTGCGCTTAGTCCCATTGTGTCCTTACAACAACCCTCTCAGATAGATATCAGAAGTACCTTACCGCAGGTCATACAGCCAGGATATGGCAAATCTGGGATTCAAATCCAGATATGTCTGATTCCAGAGCCTGTCCCTTACCCACTGATTTAGACTGCCACTTCAGGATGGTGGGCCTTGCAGGGCCCCGTGTGGGAGATGTAAAGCAATGTTGGTGGATATCGTCAAGGGAAGATTGTAGGCACTCTTGTGCTTCAAGGACAAAGAAGGGTAAAAGCATCCTGGTTCGGGAATGGCGTGCTTCTTGCAAGCTGTGCCTGAACAATGCCAAGACCCTGGATGGCGAGTGATGCCCATAGGTGCTAGACTCAGCAGTTAGGCCATAATGATATGGCCCAGCAGTTGGGTCACAAAGAAAAAGAAAATAAAATTATGGCGTGTGGCAGCTTCAAATGAGTGAAGAGTATCTAGGGCGAGGATTGTGTAGGACTTAATTTCCCCGTATCCCAGTGTCTCTAAATGAAGTCAGACCCAGAGTTTGGCCTCAGTTGAAATTGCTGTAGATCCTTCAGAATGTAACTGGGGAGTATTTTTTCTTTCTTCTCAAAAGGAAGCAGTACAGCCTTTCCTTAGGAAAAGGCTTATGGGAATGTTGAGGTAGCAGTTGTAAATTTTTCAGAAAATCAATGGGCAAGCTATATTATATAATTGTTACTTTAAAAAAATCATATAAAATCTGGCTACAAGGCTTCTCTAAGTGAAGTTAATGAAGTTTTTGTTGTGCTAGAGCCCTGGGTGGGATGTGAGCTGGAAGCTTACTAGGGCTCAGGAAACGGCATGGAGAAGGCTCTGGTCATTAACTGACCCCGGCTCCCATCGTCCTCCTGTTTCCTCTGCTGTGGAAATCTCCTCCGTCTCTTAGGTAGTACTGCTCCAAGGGCGGGCCACTGAGATGCCCTCATATCCCTCCTCCTGTCTGCTAATTCCAGGCTTAGCTTAGAGAACTTTGCTGCTTCTCTGAAGCCCTGGTGCCAAGAGTCTTGTGTTGGTGGGCATCCGCCATCCTGTGAGGTCTTGGCATCATTGAGACAGTTTGCAGGTAGCATGCCACTTCTGAACTACGGCACTCCTTGTCTCCCCCCAGAACAAGGATAACCCCTATCCCCACTCTGTCTCTTTTCTGCTGTTGGGTCACTTCCCTAAAATTTTCCCTTGACCCTCTGGGATCTCCTTGACCTTAGATCATCAGAAACAACAGTGTTTTGGAATGCTTGTCTGGGTGGGGATACCTTCTCTCTCATCCCTCATCTCTTCCTTCCTTCCTCTCCCCCTCCCCCCCCCCCCCCCCGCCCCCCCCCGCACGTCCTCCCTCTTCCCTTCTCTCTACCACTGTCTTGCTGGAGAAAAGGCCCTTTTGTTTCAAGCCAATCCAAACCTTAGAAATAAAAGCTTGGGGGCAGCTGGGTGGCTCAGTCTGGTAAGCGTTGTCTGACTGGTGATTTCAGCTCAGGTCATGATTTCAGGGTCATGGGATCAAGACCCGCATCGGGCTCCATGCTCAGTGTGTGGAGTCTGCTTGTCCCTCTCTCTCTGGTCTTCCCCCTGCTCTCTCTCTCTCTCTCTCTCTCTCTCTCAAATAAATAAATAAATAAGATCTTTAAAAAAAAAAAAGGAAGAAAGAAAGAAAAGCCTGGCTACTGAGAGTGGGAAGAGAATTCCTCTATGTCCTTACGTATTTTCAGACAAGTCTAGAGTACTGAAGGAGGAGATAAACATAATGAGATATCCCTTCCTCTTGGGAGTTATCTTCTATTGCTTACTCCCTCAAATGTTAGTCAGTGTGTGACTTTGAGTACAACCATAACACACTTTTCTAATTGAGGATGACTAAGACAGCTGTGATTCCATTTGATCTGTTGTCATCGAATTGGTCATAGTCTTGTGGGCATTCTTAATCTTGTACTTTAGTATTTATATAAAGTTCTAATATTTGGTTTTCTTGGATCAAAAAGTGTTAATGTACAGAGTAGAAAAAAAGTCAAATATGAATTTTTTTCCTTTTTCTTGATTTCTCTCAGATCGGTATTGTTACATATTTGTAAGCAGAGTAACTCATGACAGTTTGGGTCAACAGCTTTTGATTTCAGCTTAGAAGTGAAGGAAGAGGAACGATTCTCAGAGAGAGAGTTGGTTTTAGCTTTCTGAATGGGAGATTGAGAAATCCATTCCCTGGCATTGTAGCTCTTGCTAGTGTAGGCTTTTCCCCAGGATTCACCTCCTAGACTGTTTCTGTTGTGTGAAAAGCTGTTACTGGTACGGGAGCGAGTACACATGGGCGCCCTGAGTACATGGTGCTAAGTGCCCATCACATACCATGCCGTGAGTCTGTTTGATGGAATACTAATCCCAAGAAATACTTCATAGAAACAAGCGTTTCAGGGTTTTCTGTAATACGAGTAAGTTTGGAAAATGGTGAATCCTCTCACGGAGGGATGCAGTGAACGTTCTCAGATTAAAGTCTCTGACAAACCCAATAAACATTTATAGGACACTTCCTGTGTGTTAAGTGCATCCTGTTTTACTCAGAGTTTGCCAAGTTTAGTTGATTACAGGCCTCTTTTATCTAATGTGTAGTTGGAACCCACGGGCTAATTTCTGCAGATATAATTTTTGGAAAACACAGGTGTAAACACATGTGCCTGGCTAATTTAGGAATTTTTTAAAAAAGATTTTATTTATTTATTCTAGAGAGAGAGAGCATGGTGGGGGGAGGAGAGGGAGAGGGACAAGCAGACTCCATGCGCTGAGCACAGAGCCTGATGCAGGGCTCAATTTCAGGATCTTGAGATCATGCCCTGAGCTGAAACCAAGAGTTGGAGGCTTAACTGACTGAACCACCCAGGCGCCCCTTATTTATTTATTTATTTATTTATTCATTCATTCATTCATTCATTCATTCATTCTAAAGATTTTAATTATTTATTTGAGAGAGAGAGAATGAGAGATAGAGAGCACGAGAGGGAAGAGGGTCAGAGGGAGAAGCAGACCCCCCGCCGAGCAGGGAACCCGATGTGGGACTCGATCCCGGGACTCCAGGATCATGACCTGAGCCGAAGGCAGTCGCCTAACCAACTGAGCCACGCAGGCGCCCTAATTTATTTAGTTTTTAAAAAAATATCTAATTTATTTATTTGAGAGAGAGAATGAGAGAGAGAGAGAGCACGAGAAGGGGGAGGGTCAGAGGGAGAAGCAGACTCCCCGCCGAGCAGGGAGCCCGACACAGGACTCCATCCCAGGACTCCAGGATCATGACCTGAGCCGAAGGCAGTCGCCTAACCAACTGAGCCACCCAGGCGCCCCCAGGCACCCCTAATTCAGTAAATTTTTATATGGTATTACTTATTACCAGAATTAACTAATTTCATGTAATTTCTTTGCTCTACAAGGTTCATTTGCAGCCTTACTATACTGGTGTCTCGTTAAAGACCTCCCATGGGTGATGATGGTCATGTGTGGTATACACCTGAGATTAGATCCCAGCTCTGCAACCGACTTGTATGTCTTGGGCAGAATATTTAGTTCACAGCTATTTATTGAGCTTCAGTTCATTCCCTGAACAGGCATTTATCATTTCCTATATTCTTGACAATAGGGATCCAAATATAAACTTAAAAAGATTGCTGTTTTCTATGACCTTTGAATCTTAACAAGGGAGCAGGTAAGTAAGTTACTCATAGTATAGGGGTAGAGTGAATGAAAGATAGAAATACCCAAGGTGATCTTCCAAGGAGAGATGGATGACTTCTGCTCACAGGAAGAGGGCTCACAGTGAAGCAGATGTAAGTTTGAAGTTCAGAGTCATCTGTTACCAGCTGAATAACCTTGAAAAATTATGTAAGCCTTGGCAGGTTCATATGAAAAATTGTTACTGAGAAAATTATTACTAAGAATTGTTACTGAAAGATTGTTCATGTGAAAAATCCTTACTGAGGACTGAGTCAATAAATGCCATATTTAATGGGCCATAAATATTAATTCTCTGAGGATCTCTGAAGCAAACCCGGAAAGAAGTTCTAGACTTCAGGGATGCAAAGTGGCCTTTGAGGCATAGGAAACAGGGCAGAGGTACAGATTGGGGGCAGCACTGGGTCTCCCTGGGTGCTTTGTGAGAGCCACGTGGCTGGCTGTTGGGGAGAGTATGAGAGGGGACAGACTTTCTGGCAGATCTCACAGGCTCTTGTGTGTCATACCAAGGACTATGAGCTGGACACAGCTCTTCGTGGGTGTCTGAGGGAGTTAAATGAGGTGATACATATAACCTATAGTGCCAGGAATCATAATTATAATATAACTTAATGGTAATAATAATAATGTTAAATGGTAATAGCCAATCATTATTTGCTACATGCCAGGCACATTTGTAACTACTTTACATGTATTCACTCAAAATCATTTCCACATCACCACAACCTTGTGGAGTAGGTACTTGGCAGAATGGGGATTTGAACCCAGGCAGTCCAGCTCCTGGGTTTATGTTCTTAACTTCTATGGTGTCCTGACTCTTTGGAATATACTATAGCATGTACTGAACAAGTATTAGCCCCCCTTCTTGAGGCATCCATGCTCCCCTAACATTTATCTGTTGTCTGAATTGTGATGCAAGTTATATATGGAAATATATATGGATAACCAAATGATTTAAAAAATAGCATGTAAAGGCTCAGATATATTGTTTTGTGGGTAATTTTAATGGATTAATGATCTGGTTGTAGATTTCATTCTTAATTGTATATATTTCTCTGAAAGGTAAAAGAATAACATTCAGAATTTAGGGCACATTTGTAGTTATATCCTCATATACAATGAGAAGTTGTTTAGTTAGTGTTTTTTTCCCCCTGCGCCTAGAGTATTGTTGGCAATACTTATTCAATGAGTATTAGGAAAAAAATAGAAAAAAATAATTTCTTCAACTATAGAAATTCTTAATTTAGAATAGAGTCTTTTTTCATTCATCCCAAGAGATGAAGTTATAACCCTCTCAAGACTCCTCAGAAAGCTCCAAAACCCTGGAATGTTTGTGGATTAGATACCTGGGGTATCCTCAATTAGAGACTGACTTCGCTATTTCATTCTATAGCTGAAACACAGAGATCTGATCAGATTTGTGAAAATTCATTCTGTATGGAAAAGAACAGGAACATTTTGTCCTCAGTAGGCTTTGGAATGTTGATACCTCAAGTTCCAGGTGGGAAGGGTGTTGAAGTTAATGGGCTCAGCAACACACCAATGGCAGGTGAAAGGAGTGAACAGGATTATGAAAAGAACAGCTCCAAAATCAGGCTTGACATCAGTTGTGGTGTTTGGTGGAGCTACGGTTGAGGGAGGTTCTCTGAAAAACACGTTTAGAAGGAGATGAGAGAACTCAGCCCTCAAAATTGCAGAATCAAGGGTAGTAAGACTATTAGGAAGTAGAGCGTGACTGACACCTTCTAAGAAAGAGGAAAAATTCAGGATGGTAAGAATCAAAGTGTTAGGATATAATTGAAAGTTGAGAAAACTGATTTTACAAATGCATTGTTCTGCCCCCTTTGGTGACCTCATCAAGTACTCTGCAAGTTTTCCTTCCCCTGACCTTCTTGGTTGTATTTTTTTCTATAAAACTTATGTCATCTTGTGCCCAATGGACTGGAATTGGTCTTCTCCCCTATCAAACATCTAGGTCAGGAAGCCACAATAAAATCCATTAGTTATTTTTTTTTTTTTTTAAGATGAAAACTATCTTAGTTAGCTCTCTGATAAAAAGTTGGAAACTCATTTAATGGGGATTGTTATCTCTTATGTTTCATGGATTGTTTTTCCGGGCAGGAGTTGGTGGGTTTTTTTTTTGTTGTTGTTGTTGTTTTTTTGGTGGGGAGGAGGGGGATGGATATTATGGCCCATCAGTCCCCTTGAAGAAGCACAGGGGCAGTCATATAGCCCTACCTGACCGGGCTCTGTGAGGATCCATTCACTGGGAAGGATGTTAGAGGTGAGAATTCATTTTCAGAGATGTAGAGGCAGTGCTTTCGCTAAATACTCTTCTCAGAGAACAGGGCATTAGAGAACATGAGCCAGAACTGGTTTGTATTAATGCACTTGTTTATATGTTTCCCTTTCATTTTTATAAAATGAGATACAAAAATAGTTTTTTTTCCTAAGAATTTCACAAGTAGGAACTTAAAAAGGTCGTGTTCCATTGTTTTCTTCATCACTAGCACTGAGAGAGGAAAACCAAGAGCTTGGATTTGCTGGGCTCAGTATTGTGTTAGATTTCTCACAGGTGCCATTTTCTACTTTCTTTTGTTTTCTGTGAGAATTATAATAATAAACCTGGTAGGCAGTTGAAGTTTTAATTATTTGATAATGATAATTGATGGGCTGAATGATTAAAGAAGGTAAAATTTATCATTGAGTTTATAAATCTGTGCATCATTGTCCCTGTTTGTACTGCCCTCAATGGCAGTGAATAATAATGGTTGCAAGAGTATCCTTGTGGTGTGGTCCATAAGAACAGTGTCTACAGCTTTAACCTTATTTTTTAAACTTACTCTATTGATCTTATTTAAATGAAACTAAACAACTGAAGAAAAGGGCATATTTGCTTGTCTTATTTCTAGAATTGATTTAAGTATTTATTTCTCATCAATGTATATAATTATTTCTTATTTAGCTCTTAGGTTAACAGATAAGATAGATTTTACAGTGAATTTAGCTTTAGTGAATATAAATTTTGAATCTATTTTGAGGAAGATAAGTCTAGACTAGATTAGAATAGAAACTCCATCAGAGTAGGGAATGTTTCCAAAATACCCTTGGTGTCTAGTGTTTGCCAACCAAATACTAGGTACTCAAGAAGTATTTGTTGAATGACTTCCTGTAATATAGTATGATTCCCATTACTTGTAATGACAATGTATATGCTTCCTAATTCATCAGCATCTCATTAAAAATTGAAAGTCCTTGGGGTGCCTGGGTGGCTCAGTCGGTTAAGCATCGAACTCTTGATTTTGGCTCAGGTCATGACCTCAGGATCGTGAGTTTGGGCCTGGCATGGCGTCTACTTAAAAAAAAATTAAAAAATAATTGAAAATTCTTTTATTACTATTTATTATTACTGTTTACTGTTTAGTAAACAAATTTCAGTAATGAATAATCTTGAATTAAATAGAAAAGTGGATGAATTATAAATAAATGTAATTGATAGTTATCTTTCAAAGCATGAGGTCTCTGGAGGAAGAAAAAGCAAAATTAAAAGGCCCTTGTGGTGAGAAGATTAAGTAGATATTCTTTATTGTTAGGCATAAATCATAGATGATAATCAGCATAGAAATGATTAATTCAGTAGCTGTTATTTAGTACATTGTACTGGGTGGTTGGATGATAATAGGGATGCTTTGAATTTATATGTCCCTTTTCACTGTCAGAGTGGTTTCCAGTGTCTCATGGGACCTCAGCAATCCTATGAGGGAGGAAGCAAAGTGGTATTCTCATTGGAATGTGAATGAATGAAGACAAAGAGGGTTAAGTAAATTGCGCCAGCCTTTTGCTAGTTGGTGACAGATGAATATAAATGCTTTTTTTCCCTATCTGATTCTTCACACCTGCATATTTCAACCTTTACAGATTCACAGTAGCAGAAATTGAGGTCAGAAGAGAGGCATAAAGCTGCGAACAAGAACACTGAGTTTAGCACATGACCTCTTGGTTACAATTTCGACTTTAAGAGGGTGGACTTTTAACATCACTCTTTCTCTGGGTACTTAGGGAAAATATTGTGAAATCCCAGACTGAGCCCACTGTTTTGTGGTGTGTGACCTTACACAAATCAGGTTTTTCTGTTCTTATGGCAGAACTTTGGAGTCTGCTTAACTTTAATTCAATTCAGATACTCTAGAATTTTGAGGTTGTTCAAGAAAAGTCGTATTTATTTTAGAAATGATTAATTGTTCAAATGAAACCTAGTCAACTGACATTTACAACAGTGAAAACAACCACTTACAACAACTGTCTATCATTCTGCTTTTGTTGAAAGTGTCCTATGTTACACTCTAAAGAAATCTGAATTTAAAGAGTGTCATGCCTAAGATTGTAGAAACTTTTATCATCCAACTAAAAATCAAAGGCCAAGAAAACAGTGTTGAAGTAGAAAGTGGATGCGGCTAAGATGGAATACTAGAAAAGGGAAAGCTGATCATCGTTGGTGACTGCCTAAAGAGGTGGGCAGTTCCGTGCTGACATAATCTCATGGAGTAAATTGTACTTAACAAGAACATGTGGCTCTTCTCTTACTTTGACATGTGGCTTGAGAGCTGGCTTCCAGGGTGGAAAAAAGATTGAGGAATAACAAATGATTAAAATACAAAAAGGTGGGGCACCTGGGTGGCTCAGTTATTAAGCATCTGCCTTCGGCTCAGGTCATGATCCCAAGGTCCTGGGATTGAGCCCCACCCAGCTCCCAGCCTGCTTCCCACTCCCCCTGCTTGTGTTCCCTCTCTCGCTGTGTCTCTCTCTCAAATAAATAAATAAGTTCTTTAAAAAAATAAAATAAAATACAAAAAGGTTTAGACTCTTTAGTTCCCCTGTATCATTAAAGGCCCCATACCCATTTGACTAGCTTTGATCACATAATTATTCTGAAGAGATGAAAAATCATCAGGCCTGTGTCAGAATTCTTATTGTCCCAGACCCCTGAATTGTATTATTAATAATTACTGCTAACATATATTGAGTGCTTTATGTCAGGCACACTGCTAAATGCTTCATGTGGAATAGCTCATTGAATCCCATAGCAATTCTTTGAGATAGATGTTATTACTATCTTCCTTTCATAGATGAGGATATTGAGACTTAAGGAAGTTAGCAGCTTGCTAAAATATTTCATGAATGTGTGTTTTAGGAGTGATATATTAAAAATTCCACAAGGTATCTGAGGTTGGGGAATGGTTATTGCTCAATATGTACAATAATGAATATTATTCAGCAGTTCAAGACAGGAAATGGAGAATGATGTCAAATATAATAATGGATTCATTTGAAATTGCTTGACCTTTTTTGATTCAGTTACAATAATTGCCTAAGTTGAATTTTCTTGGGGCACCTGCTTTGGAATCAAATCTAAATTTGAGTATCAGTTTTGCCACTTGTTAATGGGTACCCTCCTAATTGGGTTATTTAAATGTACCGTGCCTCACTGTCCTCATCTGGTAAATGGGCATAATATCTTTCTTCTTCACAGGTCTGTTATAAACATGTTGCTCCCAATTATTTATGGATTCCATATTTGCAAATTCACCTACTTTATAAAATTTAGTTGTGACCCCCCCCCACATCAGTACAAATAATACTTTCACAGTCATTTGTTGACATATACAAAGCTTTAAAAATTTGAGTCATCTGATCATATGGTCTCAGCTGAGGTCAAACAAGTGACATTCTGCCTTATTTCTCATAGTGTTAAAAAGCGTCCTTTTCACAATCTATTTAATGCCACTTTTTTCTGCATTTTTATACTTTTTATTGGTGATTTTGCCGTCTAAAATGGCCCCCAAATGTGGTGAAGTGCTGTAAATGCAAGAAGGCTGTGATGTGCCTTGTGGAGAAAATACGTGGGTTAAATAAGTTTAGTTCAAGGATGAGTTGTAGTGCTGTTGGCCGTAAGTTCCATGTTAATGAATCAACAATGTACATTAAATAAGATCTTTTTTCAACTGAAACACACATAAAACAAGATTATGTGTTGATCTGTTTCTGAAGATACTGTGACCAGAGTCTCACAGGACCCTAACCCTGGATTTTACCATGAATAAAAAGAATTGACTGTGTAATAAATACTCAAAACATTCACTGTCAACTATATCTTCCAACTTTCCTTCTGGTCTTAGAGAAGGAAACACCTCTGAAAGAACTGAGTCTCTTCTCAATGATTTTAACAGGGTAATGAACACTCTGAAATGACACAACACAATCTTCTTAGCTTCTAGAGTCCTTTATAGCAACTTACAAAATATTACTCCTTATTAATTAAAAGTTCAGTTTAGGACACTAGACAAAACTATCTTCAAAGATTATGTTGTCAGAAAGTAAATATTTTCAGCCCAGCAGGTGGTATAATCTCTGCTACAACTATTCAGCTCTACCATATTGTCATATACCATAGACAATATGTAAATGAATGGTTGTGACTGTGTTTCAATAAAACTTTATTTTCAAAAACAGGCAGGCTGGATTTGGCCTGTGAGCTGGTTTGCTGACCCTTGATTTAGTGTAATGTTGGTGCTTGGTTTATTATAGTATTTATCAGTTTTCTAGAAGCTCTGTAAATGATAGAAAGTGAAATAAATTTTTTTCCATTGCTGTGTATCTCTGCTGGTAGTGCCGGTAGTGATAATAATAGCACGTAATGAGTGTTTATTAAATACCAGGCACTATGCTAAGCACTTTATACTATATTTTATTTAATTAGTATAGGCATATGAAGCAGTGCTATGATTATTATTTTTTTTGTTTTATTTATTTATGAGAGAGAGAGAGAGAGAGAGAGAGAGAGAGAGGGGCAGAGGCGGAGGGAGAAGCAGACTCCCCGTCTAGCAGGGAGCCCGATGCGGGACTCGATCCCAGGACTCTGGGATCATGACCTGAGCCAAAGGCAGACGCTTAACCATCTGAGCCAACCAGGCGCCCAAAACTATGATTATTATCTCATTTTTTAGAGAGATAAACTGAGGACCCCAGAGAGGTGAAGTAACTCACTTAAGGTCACAAGAAGTGGTACATTCTGGTCCCAGGATAGTTTTGAACTTGTGGCCAGCATGCACTATTCTTTGCCTAACCTTTTCTTATTTTCTGATGTTTTACTAATTGTGGGATGTTGATTTGAGAGTTAGAATTTCATTGTACAGCATCGCAAGCTTTTCTGAAGAAAAACATTATAATTTTTCAGTGGATAAATAAGTAGACAGCTGTGAGTTTTAACTCTAATTCTTTAGTTTTTCAAAATTGTTTGTCGTTCTCGCTAAGTTTCCAAGTGTATTATGAAAGAAGAATGTATCTAAATACAAGGAGGCTCTGCTCCTTCACTCTGTTGGGAGACTTATTTTCCTTTATTGAATAATTGTGAGGTTTTATTTTGTTCTTGTTTCTTTAATATCCTGATTAAGTGATTAGAAAGCCCTTTGCTGTGTTTGAGTCACTAATAGCACTTCGAACACAGAGCCCCCCTCTTGGGGGCCATAGATTTACATTTGTTGAATGACTGATAACTTAGGGGCGGAGCTACCTTCTTTTCTGTAACTGTGTCAACTGTTCTTCACAATGCTCATGCCTGCTGTCTCTGGTTATAGTTAGTTCTCCGAATTAGCCCAGAGCTTGACATCAGTAATAAGATGTAGGTTGTAGAAATGACTAGGTTGGAGTTGTGAATGTTGAAAAAGTGGAGATACTGATTTGGCTATTGCATGAGAAACACTGCCCTCCTATTACCCCTTTATATTTAGTTCTCACTTACTGGACCAACCTTTTATTTGGACTTAGTATTTGCCAGATGGAATTAGGAATCCAAAAATAATGATCCTTGTTTCCTGGAAGCTCAGTCTCACATCAACTGATGCATGTATACCACACCGTGTGTGTGTGTGTGTGTGTGTGTGTGTGTGTGTGTGTGTGTGTGTGCGTGCGCGCGCGCGCGCGCACATGCCCACACACGCGCTTTAATGCAGGTACTATGAGAAGAGTATTATTGTAGGAGCACAGAAGGAGGCACAACTGACCAGCTGACTGCCTGGTGGGGGCAGGGAGGTCTTATGAAGAGGGCCATTTTGGGGTTAGGAACGGGAATTTTGCAAGTAGAACAGATGGATTGGTTAGCATCTCTGGAGAAAGAACACAGCAGAGAGAGGGGATGAAATTTTGGGAATGATAGGAATTTTGTTAGGTTTGGAAGAGGATGGGGCAAGGGATGAGCCGGGGAAAATAGATTGGGGCCAGATTATGAAGTGTATGTGGTAATAAGGACAATTTTAGAAAGCTTTGATTAGGGTGTGGCATGACCAGAGCTTTATAAAAATAATTCTGGTGACAAAATTCATGGAGGAATGCAGTGACTAATGCGTTCTGCATTCTTCTGCCTTCCAGCTTTCTCCTGTGCTTCGGGAGAGTATCTAGAAATGAAGAACCAGGTATGCAGTAAGTGTGGCGAAGGTACCTATTCCTTGGGCAGTGGCATCAAATTTGATGAATGGGACGAATTGCCAGCTGGATTTTCCAACGTTGCGACGTTCATGGACACTGTGGTCGGCCCTTCTGACAGCAGGCCGGATGGCTGTAACAAGTAAGAATCCAAAGGAGTCTCTGGATCTTGGCTGAGTACTTAAGAAGTGTGTAGTTGCTTTTTCCCAGAAAGAAGGTAGGAGGTAATCTTGGTACTGATTGGGATTCTAGATCAGCAAATTGCAAAGAGTCATTTTTTTTTTTTTTTTTTTTTGGATGGTCATACGGATAATGTAGCTCAGTTTTCATGAGGTTAAAATAATTGCTCTTAGGACATAATAAATACCGTGTGCAAAAATGCAGTAAAGCTATTAATAGAAAAACAAATCAGTTTTCTAATAACATATCTATAACATTCAAGACAGTGGTATTTCTACAAACCTTTCTCTAATTTTTAATGGGTAGTTTTAGCTTAATTTTTCTTCTCTGAAAGGAAGAATGTGTAATCTTCAGTTGGATACTCTATTATCTCCTATAAGAGAGAGTAGGTTAAATACATAAAATGGAAAGCTCCTTTATTAATTCCTACCTTTTAAAAAATTTTTAGAATTGAAGTATAGTTGACATATAATACAGCAGTTTTAGGCGTACAACATAGTGCTTTGACAATTATATATATGATGAAATGTTCACTACAGTAAATGTAATTACCTTCTGTCACCATGCGTAGTTATTATGATATTATTGACTTTATTACCTGTGCTGTAATTTCTTCCTTTCTTTAGGAGATTATTAGCTTTGCTTGTGACAACACTGGTGGAATGTTAAATTGTTTTGAAAAGATGCAAAATCTTTATCTTTGGGCTGTAATCCTTCCTGTTCTCTTGTATTGACTATGTAACATTTCCTTCCATATGGCTGTGGATGGGAGAATTAAACTTTAGGCCTCTGGCTACCTTCTGATAAAAATGGCTTCTCTGGAACTCAACATTTTTACCATGAGCTAAGGATGCTGGGGAATTATTTAGCTGTGCTGAAAGATGTGTTCTCTCCTTCCTACCTTCCCTTAATCACACTTCCTTTCCAGTGCTCTCTCTCTCTCTCTCTCTGTCAAGCGACATTTTTACTCTCTCGGTAATCATTTCATTTTATAGGGTTGTGACATCAGATATTATTAACAGGATTATTCTATATAAATTTATATATATATTGTTTATATATGTTGTATATATGTACATACATGTAAATATACGTACAACATGTGTATAGGTCATATATGCACATATACGTTGCAGATATGTCGTATATATACATATACACATATATGCTTAAGTGTGTGTATATATTTTTAAAAATATAATTTTTTTAAACAAAATCGCTCTTTAGAAGAAGGGACTAGTAGGATTTTATGGTACCTCAGATCTTTGTGTGGACAGGAGATATTGACAGAGATTCTACTTAGAATATGTAGTTTCTTCATTAACGAAATTTAATGATAAGTACTTTTTCATTGTACTGTCTCATCTAATTTTCTTAATGTGAATTTCAGTCTGACATTGCTATGATCATCTCCCTCCTTATCTCCCTTCCTTTTTCCATTCATCCAGGCTAGTTTTAATTCTTTTTAATTGGTTGGGTCATAAGAGTTTTCCAAAATGGCTAACCCATTCCCCCCACCCCCCCTCCCCTCTAGAACCCTCAGTTTGTTTTTCAGAGTCCATCGTCTCTCATGGTTCGTCTCCCCCTCCGATTTCCCCCCCTTCATTCTTCCCCTCCTGCTATCTTCTTCTTCTTTTTTTTTTCTCTTAACATATATTGCATTATTTGTTTCAGAGGTACAGATCTGTGATTCAACAGTCTTGCACAATTCACAGCGCTCACCATAGCACATACCCTCCCCAATGTCTATCACCCAGCCACCCCATCCCTCCCACCCCCCACCACTCCAGCAACCCT